>NW_008795702.1:1398120-1420882 GCF_000699145.1 Aptenodytes forsteri | reverse complement strand
CGTCCTGAACAGGCCAAAGTCCGCCCTCCGGAAGTCCATGGTTGCGGTTTTGCTGCCCCCCCTCCTTACTTCACCGAGAATCGAGAATTCTACCATTTCATGGTCGCTAAGCCCAAGACGGCCTCCGACCACCACATCTCCCACCAGTCCTTCATCTCCCACCAGTCCTTCTCTGTTGGTAAACAGCAGGTCGAGCGAGGCACCTCCCCTGGTAGGCTCACTTACCAGCTGTGTCAGGAAGTTGTCTTCCACACACTCCAGGAACCTCCTAGACTGCTTCTTTTACACGTTAAGTGCACAATACCTCCATGAGGAAAACGGGCTTGACTCTCATTAGACTTTGTACCATATTAATGGCACTGGTTCATTCATATTTTATTCATTAAATAATATTTGTCAATGTGTTTTTCTATTTTAAACTCTTACTGTAAAAGAGAGCATTATCACCTCAAAACATTTGGTTCATAGAGTGAATGCCAATACTATCCAGTCACGCCATATTCTCCTAATTATGCTGAGGGTTTCTTTCCTAACAGCATTTATTTTAGGGTGTCAACAATACTTCAGTTAAATGTAGTGTAAAGTGCACTTATTTAGCAAACTTGTCCTTCGGAAAAGGGTTTTTTTGTCTTTAAAACACGCTAGATTGTTTCTTTCTGTCAGTGCATGATACAGTAGAAATCTTAAATCAATAACACTTTTTATTCCTATGCAATTGATGCATAACATCCTTCTTCACACAGAGGTTTAATGTGTTGTAAATTAATTATCTGGAATGAGTACAGGGTCAATGGACCTTGGTATGACCGGGATGTAATGTTAAAGTGTTCCATTTCCTCCCAGCCCTGCTCAGCTCTCTTGCCGACTCTTTTATATGTGTCAGTTATGCCATCTTCTGCAGTTTAAGTGTTGTTAATGCCCCTCTAGGGCTTGATCGATAGGAAAAATTTGTTTTACCATAAATTTGTCCAACAATTTTCTTTCTTCTGAAGATGGAGTATCTTTATTATCTGTACTTGTATAATGCTTCTTAGTAAACTATTCTTACTCTTACAGAAGCTTAAAATAATAGCCTTATTTTAAATCATAATGAAATTGCAAAGATTCTGCACAAGCAGATGCAGACCTAATTTTTGGCTATTAGGTGCCTAAAAATTAATCAACTATGCTTCAAGTTTCTGGCAGGAGAAGTTTTGCTTTACTGCTTCTACACAGCAAACCACACAGATGAATAAAACTGTTATTAGCTGTGAAAAAATGCTGAGGGAGAGATTCTCGGCCATGAACAGTGCAGTTAAAACAGGCATTCATTGGGTTTAAAGTAGCCAATTTCCTTTAAAAATCAGAGAGGCAACCTCTATTATTTTTTTTGAAGCCAGCTTGGCTATTAGTTGCTAGGGTAACAAGATCCAAGGCCTGTCCAGGCAGCACAGCATTATGGGGGTCTAAGATAAGAAAGAAATGCTGGCAGGAACATTCAATCATAGATTGTTTTTATTTATTTATTTATTTACCTTTATACTGCAAGAAGGATGGTCAAAATATGTATATGTTCATAATTAAAGAGGTGCTGATACTGCAGCATTTTAATTGTCTTCTCTGAGTAACAGATGACACTAAACTATTTAAGCAGCAAACACTTCAAGTCTCACTGAAAAAGAAAGATGCTACTTAAAACTCACGGCATGTTGGTGGGATCAACTTAATGCACTGTGCTGTGTCAATGTCACTTTCATAAACTTTTGCTGAAGTGCTTTTCCTACTGTATGTTGAATGATGTTGTCAGGGCTGTGAGTCGGGGGTACGGTGGATTCGAGTCTACTTTACTTCCCTTGATGAAAAGGTCACTGCCACTTGTAAATCTGTTTTACTCCCTGCACAGTTGTTAGTGTCAAAGTCTGTCAGCTCTGTGGGATGTTAAAATTATACAACTGTGGTAGGAACAAGGATCACAAATTCCCAAGTGGTACGTCCCAAGAAAAAGTCTCTGATCTTTGTGTAAAAGTTCTGTAGAAAGTTTTTCATTCAGGATTTTCAGCTCACTTTGGCTTGATTGCAGAAATAAACAACGTTTCTGTTTCATGCCTCCCATCTGGTGGGCTTTCCCCAATGAGAGCTCATCACAGGGCCACTGTGGTAGGAACAAGGATCACAAATTCCCAAGTGGTACGTCCCAAGAAAAAGTCTCTGATCTTTGTGTAAAAGTTCTGTAGAAAGTTTTTCATTCAGGATTTTCAGCTCACTTTGGCTTGATTGCAGAAATAAACAACGTTTCTGTTTCATGCCTCCCATCTGGTGGGCTTTCCCCAATGAGAGCTCATCACAGGGCCACTTATTTTGTCTGTAGCCCATGGTTGCAAGTGAAACAATCACCTCTGCTTTATTTTTTTAAGGCTCTAAGGGCTCCAATTAGAGCACAATTAAATCTTGGCCTGTGTTGCATTATGTGATTATGTTTTGACAAATCATCACAATAGATCAGCTTCACAAGGCCTCACAATTATTCATAAATTATTTGGAAAATACAAGTAATAAACAAGAAATAAAACAACTGACCAATTGGGGGGGGAACAAACCCTCAAACCAACCTTCCAACCAATGCAAATAATGTAAATGATAGAAATCTCAAAAATACCTAAGCTCTTTTTTCCCTTACTCATAGCATCATCTGAACGGTTTTGTGCATATGCAAAGACAGTTTTTTATTCAGCAGTTTTCCCATATAAGTCGTCATACTTTACTAGTGAACTGCAGCAAATGCAACGAGAGCGAAACCAGCTGGAGTGCCAACGGTGGATGTGTCCTGCTGAGTTTGATTGATTACGACATAAAGAATTTTTGAAGTTTTATGCTCTGGCTGTACAGGAGATGGACACAGTTCTTTGCATGTGAAGAATGGCCAGAGCTTTTAGGTGGTCAATTGCCTGCTTAATCCAAAGGCCTCTGCTAAGACGGTGTCAAGTTTTTCATGCTGTGAGGTATTTCCATATGACCTTGCAACTAAATTGATTTTTGATCCGAGTGGAGTAGTTTGCTGCTGAAAAGACAGAATGGGACCCGAAGGCGGCAAACACTGAATCTTTTTGGCTTGACTTTCAGTCAAGGTAACTCACTGGGGTCCTGAGGGTGATGCAAGTAAACATCTGCCAAGAGAATCTTCGTGTCAAGGCAGCCATCGTGGGCGAACTGGGGTAGGCGGCCGTGGGCGCACGTATATCAGCGTGCCAAGTAACCATCAATGTGAGAGGGAAGAGGACATGCCAAGATCCTGGTTTCATTTTGCCTTATTTTTGACTGGAAAATGCTCTTCGTGTGCCCCTGGATCTGACCTAGAAGCTATCTGAGGCATTCATTTCAATGATATGAAAGCAGAATCTTTAATATGAAGTTTTTCTTACTGTCTGTGAATGATTTGAATGACAGATGAGCAAACAAAAAAAAGGAAAAACTGAAGTTTTAATTACTCTGAGGAAAAATTCACTGCCATCTCTATTAATTGCTACCTTGCTTTTATAGATATCTTTCAAAATGTCATCCAATTTGCCTTTAAGATCACAAACACTTCTGCTTGATTCTCCTTCCCTGCCTCCCAAGAGAATTACAATATAAAAATTCACCTTTTCCCTTTCTTATCAGATTCATTTCTACTGTTTGAAATTGCTAAAATCCAAATTGTAGATATTTGTACTTACATAATTAGAAAGCTGAATTAGATGCCTGTCATATCAGTGCTCGTGTTTGCTGAAGACTCACAATGTTAGACAGAGGGCATGTCTGAGGAATGTAAACAAACATCCACCTTATCAGGACATTTACCACTGAGAAATAGAAAATAACATTTTTTTCCCTACCCTCTGCCCTCCATTATCCCTCCAATTCTCTAGGCTTTGCTCAATCTTTGTATTTTCTAGTTTTCAACTTTTCTAGGCACAGGTAAATGAAGGACAATTAAGAACTGTTGGAATGATTCACCTAAGCGGGAAGAGCAGTTCCACGCTCTCAGGTCTGTATATGCCCATATGATGGGTATCTGGTGTATAGCTATTTTTTCACTCTGAAATAAAATTCAGGAATGTGTATATGCTAATGTGTCCGTATACGTATTGGGGACATTTTAATCCTTTATAAAACCAGATTTTCATAAAACCAATGTTGTGTGTATTTCCACACAAAATTAGATATCTATCTTTGATAATACATAAATCCTGAATAATCAGATTTAATTTGGACGAATCATCTACATGTATTTCTAGGCAAAAAGGAAATAGAGCCTAGGGTGAAGACTCCGCTAGTATTTGGAGAGCTTTGGACAAGTTGCTTATTGATCAAGGCTACTGACTGAATATTTGAGATGATTTACAGACAACAAAATGTTTACGGCATTTTGTGAGACTTACAGCCTTCCCAGAAAAAAGGGTTGCCTAAGTGTACAAGTATCCAGTAAAAATGACTACCTTTCCCTTAATAAATTAATTCGAAATACTGAATTTTAAAATTATTATAAAGCAGTGTGGTCCTTGTGATAAATGACAGAATACTTAAGTACTCCTTGTTCTTTGAGTCTTATTTAGCCATTGAGATCTTCATAAAGATAATCTGAAATTGCCTTGTCAGACTCGCCACCTTGCAGTAGTCTTCATGTTTGCTTTTCTCCTTTCTTGCCTGAACACCTGCACAGCAGTATCTCCCAGGTATTGCTGATGCATGTCACTTACACTTAGCCCTTGCCTTGCTTCAAATTTTCAGTCGTATCCTTACTGCTTCCTTTCATGACAGACATAATTACACCCCTTTGGAATTCCTAAATGTCTTTCTTCTACATGTCAGTCTACAGAGCTCTGGCTATTTTCTGAGTCCGAGATTATTATTACGTATCCCCTCTTTTTTGTTGTATTTTTAATAAAGCTTTCAGCTTTTTTTTTTAAATACACTGAAACACCTTTTCACGTTCATCACAGTTTTCCAGCTCTCCCGTCTGCCTGCACATTCTTTGCTGTCCAAGTCGCAGCCTCTTCTCTTTTGTTATTCCAAGAAGGCGCTGGTTCTTTCTCATTTCTGTCCTTAAATCTTCTCTGGAAACTTTCCTTTCCCTCTTGGCTTACAAGGTCAATATTTTGGGATATTCTGTCAGATGGACTACCAAATGCTAGCACTTTATTTTGTAGATACAGTGATGTGCTGGCAGCCCCGGAGCAGCACTACTAGGTAGTGCTGTAGTCCCGGCTGCGTGCAGATGAAGGATGTCTCTTGTTTTGGCCTCTTAAGTGACTCCCCTGTTATCCTGGGGAAAGACTTACCTTTTTGCTTGCTTACTATGGTCTAGTTTCCAGAATGAATGTTGTCTTGGCGGAGTTGAACCATTCCTAATTTCTCCTCAGCTAATATTTACTTTTGTTTTGAGAATAAAGCCATTTGATATACATGAGGCGAACCAGACCAGGCATGAAGTTCCTTGGTATGTCCAACCCCACCCTGTGAACCTACTTACCAGCCCTAGCACATGAGTTCACGTAAAGATTCCTTGTGTGCATTCGTACTGCGGCAGCCCCCCAAAACCCTTATTTGCATGTCCAAGACTAAAGGACTTGATGGAGACATGAAAATTGGTAGTAAAGGTTTGAAATATATGATATGAAGCATCAATATGTTGATGCTAGGCTAGATGGCTGCATTTTTTTTGCGAGAGAAATGGATGTACGAAGTCTGCATCATGTTACCAGTGGTTATAGAGCTAAATGGAGCGGACAACATTTTTTGAAAAAACTTCAGTTCAAAAATGTGGCTCAAGCAGAGGCTGAAACTGAAGCCCCTGCTTAGCTGAGATGGGAAATTGGATTTGGAAAGGAGTGAATAAATACCCATGCCAAATCCTCAGCTGCTCTAATTCATAATGGAAGATCCTTCTTCATAAATGATCATTCCCAAACAGAGGCTCTCAGTGGTAATAGTAATTCAGGCTGGAAGAGTAATGCTGATCAAACTATACTAAAAAGGAGGAAGTTTATAAATGGTCTCAATTTGTGACAAACTTTCTGCTCTGAAAAAATGAAGTTTATACTGATACTTAAATTTGCAGAAGCATAAAGTCTTAAAGTCACAAAAACCTGTAACACTGTAACCAGACTCATTGAATTGCTTTTCTGCAGACATTTTGGAGGAAAAACAATTAAGAAGAGCTAGTGTATGCATAAGTGCTAAATATTTGAAACATTCACAGCCACTGCCACAGGACAGTGATCCTGTCCCTGGGGTCAGGCTGTTCACTGGTAACTTCGGTGTGAGGAATCTGCTGGGGAAAAACTGGTGTCCCTTCATTCCTAAACCAGGGTAATACTGTGCTCATATACATGCTCATTCAAAAAATCTGTGCAACAAACCCGGCTAAACTGTCTTTACTACTAAGATACAGAGCAGAATACTTTTCTAATCTGCTTCTTTTGCAATCATATTTCTAATCACTTCAACTGATCTTTTTATTGTTTCAACTGCAAGCTTTGTGTATGGCCCCACACGTGCCGTGGCATTCTGCGTTATTTATACCTAACATTTTGATGTATCATTTTTAATGCAAAAAAATCAGTGACATACGTGAATTCCTTTATATAGTTGAACCAAAAAAGAAGAAAACAAAACCCTACATCATTTCCATACGCTCATCCTCCACTTACAGTTATGATCTAGGTTGCTCCTATTGTCAGTTAATGTATGGGTAACAGTATGTATTTGTAACCTGCGATCAGATTTTACTTGCGGAATAAAGCAAGGACAAAATAATATCTAACGTTTAGACAGCATGCTTGTAGTCTCCCCGTCAGCAGACTATTCTTAAATAATAGTAACAAATTAGCATTAAAAGCTCTCCACAAGATGTGTTAAAATCATACTGGATGCTCAGTGACCTGTGCAAAGAAAAGAAAATGTAATACACTGCTTTCTAGTGCTCCCAGCCCCAGCTGCTGTAGTGTCAATTATGTCACTACAGCTTTTCAGAGGTGGAACCAGCATGACTCAAGAAAATAACAAAACAAGAAAAAGAGAAGGAAAAAATAAAAAAAAATAAACTCCGGATGTGAGAAGAGAGCGTTGCAAGAGCAGAATGTTTTGCTCCAGCACTGAGTTTGAAGGGGGTGCCCTCTTTAGCACAATGGGAGCCAGCTTCCCTGCTGCGTTCTCTGAAGTGGCTCATTGCAGAGCAGTAATATTATATCTTAATAAGCATAACACTGTGAACTGAGGCATATTTTTAAGTCAGACACATGGGAGGGAAGCATATCAGAGCAGAGCTGTGTTATTTTTAATGGAGCATGTGTTTGTCTTGTAAGTGTGTCAGAAGAAAAGGAACAGGTCTCGGGTTTCTTCTCACCATGTCTAATGTAGGATGGGCACTCCAACTGCCCCTCTAAGTCACATTAGTGGTCTTTGACATTACAGATGACACAGGACGGTCTGGACTACACTTGCACCTCACATTCTTTTCTGCTATTTGTGTACATCAGTGTTCATCTGAGGCTATCCTTCAGATGAAGCTCTTTAAAAAACACAAAGACTAAGTTTTCATTAGATAAACAGGATTATAATGAGAGTCTCTGTCATCTTCCCAGATTTACATGAGTATATGGTACAGATGATGGGGGACGTGCTCTGCAGGAAAAGATATTTCCTTTTACATTCAACTGGAAAATAGATCTTGCAGTGTGGAATTGATAGCTGCCATGTGTACCACACTGCAGCCCATGCCACTCACTTCTCATTCATAACATCAAAACCAATATTAGAGTAAAAATGTTTGCAGTGAAATTCCAAGGGGCATTTTAAATTTCAATTAATATCGATAATGGGCTTTTTAATAAGTCTTGGGTCAAGATGTATCATAAAACTATTTTCCACAGTGCACAGAAAATATATTCTTATTCTGTCTTTGTGATATGACTGGATCTAGTCTTACATCCGGCAGCCAGCTGAGGCTGCTTGTCTATTATAGTCTCTTCCACCATTCCTGACAAATGAACAAATAACTAGATGCCCTGTGAAACATTTTAAATAGAACTGTCTCCTGGAAAAGCTGTTACTGACAGAGACAGGTTCGATCCAGATCAAGGGAACCTGCTTTGGGATCAAAAAGATCAATACTGGTCACTGGCTTTTTTATTTTTGATTTTTTTATTTTTTTTTTACTAAGAGGAGGTAAGGGTTATGATGAATAAAGTAAAGCAGAAAACAAGCAATCTGAAGTGCATCCTTCTTATTAAACATTATTGTGCTCTTAAAGCAGTAGCAGAAGCTGTTGCTATGAACTCTATCATGCAAGAGGCTTTCAAAAAAGCATTTAAAACTATATATTAGCTAGAAACCACTTTGTCCACAAATTCTGAAAGAGGTGAAAGTAGCTTTTGAAAAGGAACCAATGTATTTCATGGCAGAGTAAATTAGCTGCTATTTTTTACTTTTGAAGTGTCTGATCAAAATCCAGTGCTGAGCACAAGGGTCTTAAATTAATTCTATTTAGAGTGCTTCTCTGTTGGTTACAACCTGGATCTCTGACCTGGATCCTATAGCACTAACTGCTCCCCTTTCCTGCTGTCTTCTTTGGCATGTACATGAGAATTACACATTTCCAACACCAGCTGGAGGCGCTAAGGTCACGTTCTTACATCTGGAAATAATGCACGGGTTTGTGTGAGCTGGACAGATCAAAACTATGATTGCTTTTATTTATTCTATTTAAATAGCGTCTTCTACTCTGATTTTGCTTAACAATGAAAATGCCAATTAAAAGGAAAGAATAGCCACCAAGACCAAGTCATCCCAGTGATGGAAAATTATAAAACAGAATTTGACAGGTCTTAGGAAGCAATGTGAGCATTATAGCAACAATATTCTCTGTAGCCTTTGGCTAAGTCCAGGAATTCAGCCTACAATATAATCAATCCTCTACAATCCACAAGCATTAAATTCATCATTAAAATGTTGTTCTCCCCTTCCCAAACCTTCCATGTAACAAGCATCTCAGTGAGATGAAAGGCATTTGTTACTGAGAACAGCCTTAAGGAAAGGAAAAAGAGCAAATCTGGAAAACATATTCATATTTTTCTGGAAATGGGTAGTATTCATAAAACATTTAGCAAGTTCAAGGTCAACATGTTCTCCTCCTGTATACTATTCATAACAGGCATTTGACAACTCAGTGACAGTCAATCTAGCAGCTGAACTGAATATATTGGGTCATCCAGTTTAAATAAAAGCTAAATCTTCATTGTGGAATGAGCACAACAAAAACAAGAAAAACAAGAACAGCAAAAGGCTTTCCTGTTTCTGAAATTTCAATTAAAATCAACAAATACAGTTACAAAAGAGAGGAAATAGATCTAATTTTGGTAAAAGGGGGCTACTTGAGCAGGCATATGCATAAATGGCAGGAGATTATGGTCCTTCACACCACAGTGGGTGTTGTCTTCTCATTTAAGTGAAACTTTGTAATCCTGAGCATTCCACAGATATTTTCTTTTTCAGCATACCATGTCTGAGAAATGACCCAACGCCAATAAGACATTTAAATTCTGTAGTTACAATTACTCTGGACTTATCTTGTCTTTTTGCTCCCTATACAAGACCACCCTGGAGTTTATTCCCAATATTGACTGTTTCTCAATATGCTCCGTCATTCAGTAAAAGGTATCCCCTGGTGGCTCTTGTCCTACTGAAAAATGAGGAGATTACACTCATTGGATTGGAATAATGAGATTTTCATCTGACTTCAAAGCTGGTGAAAATAGCAGCTTGAGGAGCCACAGACACATATGTTGTGGAAATCCCGGGAACATTGAACTTTGCATCCATGCAAATTCTGAGGTTGGGTCCATTTGTAATTCCAATATTTTTTCTCATTGTAGTTACTGTCACCATGAATCCTAAAGAAGTTATTCTCTGTCCATGTATGTCCCAAACAATATGGATATACATGGCATATACCCACTTTTTAAAAAAAAATCCTCCCAACTAAATAAAAAATAATCTTATATGGCGTATGTTGAAGATAGATGGTCCTAAGCAACAGCTCACACCTTCCCTCCACCATTTCCAAACTGCACAGCTATTTCTAACATAGTGAAAGTGCATCATATCACCAATTGCCTTCTCTGTTTCAACAAGATATAAAATGAAAAACAACTAGCAATTGTTTTGTGGGTGGGTTCACAGATTAAAGATCAACTATAAATTGAGAGGAGTATCAAGTTCGCAACATACTTTGTTCCTTTTTGGAAACCACTACCTGGTTTTGTTTTTAAAGCTGCCACAGGTTTTCAACAGGATTCTCACTCTAAGAGCTCCGTATCTTTCATCAGCTAGCACCCACTGAATGACTACCGTAGACGTTAGTGTCAAATTCTTCTGCAGACGTCCAGCTGGACTCTCTACAGGGATTTAGCTGAAAGGGCTTGCTGGAGGAACGATGTTACTAACAGTTCCACCTCCCCCACGCTGCATCTTTCAAATATCAGCTATAAATATTTTGAATATGCTCATTATTTAAAATTTTAGATCTCTTCCCCAATTTTGTAAGGTATTTTAGAAGTGGCTTTCTGCCTACAGTTATAATGTATGTCTGCAGTCCAGGAAGACAGCTGACAAGCACAGTGAATCTTGCTCTATATTTGGAAACATCTGCTGTTTCATTTCCATGATGCACAGTGACGTGCTGTTCTAAGAGGAAGAACGAGTCTGGCACAGGAGACGTTAGTTTCTGGTTATATATTATGGTACTGAAGTTGCGATTCCTCTAATCTAACTCTTCTTAATGACCCTCTGGTGGTACTTCTCCACTGAATAAAGGATGCCGAAAGAGTTGCTTAATGGTCCTCCGACTGTCAGACCTTTTGCTGAGGAAATAGCTCCCACCCCTAGTGAGGCAGCCTTTTCAGGTATCAGCAATTGGCTTCCTCCGGGTTCTGTCATTCTCGAAAGAGAGGTGTATAGACAACGTAACTGTGACGTGGAGACATAACAACTAAATTGACTTGGGAGGTGCTTTGGTTTGAGGAGTCTCTAGATTCAAGGTGAGGTGCTAAGGATCTAGGAGGTGATTTGCTTTACTATATGTTCTATAAAGCAGTCGTACCAAAAACCCAGCAGTGTTATCAAACATATAAAAGCCCAGGTGCGTATTCAGGAGAAGTGCCCTTTGATGAGTCAAGAAAATTTGGCAAAATTCTGTTCATGATAGTGGCAGAGGAAATATTGCTTTTGAATAGTCTGAAAACAATTTGAGAAGAAAACAGTTGCATGAAGAATCTTAGCAACACTTTATGGGTGGGTAAGGCTAATCACTATCTTTGGTGCTAGGGATAGTTTTGACTCTTATCTTCAAATGGCCAAAAAAAAGGCAGTTTCATTGGTATTTCCACAGTGGTCAACTGTTGATCACTGCTGGATCCAGGACATTGAGCTAGCTACCCCTGGGGTCTACCCAGCACCATTACGCCTATGGACTTTGGTTCCAGAGAAAAGGCAGGAGTTAAACCTTGCATGGGTTCAGAATCAGACCGTGGTTTTTGTTCTTCTCAATGATGATTATCAATGGAAAATTTAAAGAGCTAGAAGAGAGCATGGGGGCTTAGGAGAACCGAGACAGCACATTTGTAAAGTGCTGTGAGTATGGTACTGTTTGGGGTTTGGGTGTCTTCTGAGTGTGTCTGTCTTCAATCACACTGCTAAGTGTACTGACAAATCTTGGGGAATGTTGAAAAATTGTTATTTTGAGAAGCATTGACACAAAATTGTATTTAAAATTCCCTCATGCATTCGTTACGTAGGAGCTTTACAATATATACATTACTTTTAGTGCAATGTAATTCTGTTGGCCAGGAATTCTTAATTTTAAAAGGCTGAGGCATGAAAAGCTGCCTATTTCTACAGAGAGGACAGACTTTTTTTTTTTCCCCTCTTGAATTTAGATATTGGTGGAGTCTTTCTTCAGCAAAACTAAGAAGGACTACATTTTGATCTGCCAGATTCAATTTGGTTTTTTGAATTTCTGACTCTCTGTGATCAAAATTACAAAAATCAAACTATTCCATCAGTTGAGCTGAAAGTAATACAATATAGTTTAATATAGCAACAATATTTTGTCCTAAATGTTATGTCAAGGCTGTCTATCAATAATTCAGCTCTTATATAAAATATTCTTGCAAATAAGATATTGTACTTCAAGGACAAACGATCTGCGCAGATATATTTTCAAAGAATATCAGTCTCACTGTTTACGCCAGTGAAGAGTGAAAGAAACCTGAGGGTGATAAATAAAACAATACAAGGTTTCATGAAATATGTGGGCTTGGAAGGAAAAATGCTGAACGTTTGGAACAGTTGGACTTCTAGTGTGGAATGCGTCTTAATCATTCTATTGCTTTTTTCTAATGTTTTAAACCAACTTTCAATAGATAAAAAGTGCCAAAAGAAACTTTAATGGCAAAATACCCTTAAGTATGCAAGAAATGTAAAATAAGTGCAGCACGTAATGATGAAGTGGGCTGTTCCAAGGCAATGCACTCCAAAACTGAGAGCTAGAGATGAAAAAAATAAAAAGAATTATTACTTAAATCTCATTTAGGATATACTAAAGAATCAATACCTTGACAAAAAATCTATGAATTTGCCCTGAGGTGAAATGCTAAGGTGATGGGAAAAGCTTTTATTGTAAGATGACTATGTAAAATCTCTGCATTTCATAAAAGAATATTTCATGATCTTTTTTCTTTACAGGTTGTTTCATGTTTGCTTGCATTATTCAGAAACATTTTACATCTTCACCTTCTAAATAAGCTGAAGTGGCATTGTTCAGCTATCCATAAAGGCAGGAGTTACTGCTTATAACAGTGATTTTTAAGAGGTATTTTTGGTTTTGGAGTGCTAAAAGTTATATCCCAACACCTGCAGCATCGCTATCCCACACTTCAATAAAATGTGATTTAAGCATCTAGAAGTCATGAGGTTGGCTTCAAAGCCGTGAGTTTGAAGTTAAGTGAGTACATTTGGCATGTCTAACCTTCCAGGCCTTGTTGTTTTAGAAGTGACTTCCTAACTTTTCCCCACAATCATGAATAGAGTTTGTTTTTTTTTTAAATGAGCACTGGATGATTTTACACAGCCATGTGACTCTAGAAGTTGATGCTTAAGCATGCCATAAGAAATTCAGATACTACAATAACTGGTGGTAGATTATTGCTTGCTGACCCAGATTTTAAATGCCTGAAGGAGAAGGTTAAAAACCCCTAAATTCTTCCTGCCAAGGCTGTTTTTGTTTCTTACAGAGATCAGCTGTGTAAGAATGAAATCTTCCCCCAGGCCTTTTTTTTTTTTTTTAATCCAGATCCCTGTAACCATCAGCTCTGGCAGTTAAATTTCTTTTTCACGTCTGTACATCTGTACAAAGAACAGTGAAGTTGAAACCTCCTGGAGAAGCTACCAAAGTTGTGCTCTCTTCCTGCAGAGTTGTTTTGGTGGGGTTCTGCGGCACAACTGGGGAAATGGAAATTTATCCTGGTTCCCAGACGCCACTACTGATAATATGTCTTTTTACCCAGACCCACTTGTTTCTCTAGAGGTCACTAGCACTATTGCTGATACACAACTTTATATTGCTCCAGGCAGCTAGTCAACTTTACTCAGCAATTATGAATGAAGATTTTCATGTGGGCAAGAGTCAAAAGGGAATATCACCTGAAAGTTTCTGGAGAGGGAGAACTATGGGACCTCCTCACAAGCGAGAGATAATACTCGGTCTCCAAGGGCCCCATCAAACTTTCCTGAGGAACCAGATTTGGCTGGATCCAAGGGCAGCTGTCTTGCTTCCTCCCATTCAGATTACCCTGTGGCTCCCATGTGTCTTGCAGCCGGTACAGAGCCATAGCATCTGAGGTAGGCTTCAAGCTACGTGTGGTTGCATTTCTGAAAGTGATGCACATACCTATGATCACAAAATATAGATGATTTCCTCGGGGAACTGCACACTGTAATACTTGAGTGTACTCCAAGCAGGGAATACAATCTTACGATTAGAATAGATCTACGACATCTACTGGACTATCAACTTGGACTTTGTAGTTAGTAAAGCCCTGTAAAAACCCGATATTGATGTGACGCTAGTGTGAACTATGAAAGCAATATTAACCCGGTTGCCTCACCAGTCACAGAGCAAATAATCCCAGCACAGGATTGTTTCTCCAAAGGAGAATAATCAGTGTATCAGTGAAAATATGGGTGCCAAATGTACCATTGTGTACAGATGAGCCCCCTCCTCCCCCTTCTTACTCCAAATAAGAATGGTGTATTTTCAGATTTATGGTGTTGCTCCTTTCCTTCTCTTCCTCCGTCACTTTACTCTTTCCCTCTCCTACCCTTTACAGGGTGGCAGACAGTATAACTTCATGAGATATATTGGTGTGTGTATGATGCTGGGATGGGATTTTTGTTTCTTCATTCTTTTGGTAAGGGAAGCTGAACGGACTCATATAGATGGATGGGTGAAGTCAAGTAGAATATTACTGAATAATCTTCAACCTTGAATGAGGAAAATGAGATACAGGATGCCTAATGTTTCATTGACATCCATGAAAAGAGACGTGAAAACATCCAAACCTCTCTGTGAGGAAGAAAGTTAAGGGGACCACATGCCAACCCATGGCTCCAATGAGAAGGGTGGCCCTGGCAGCCAGCGGGACAACAGGGATCCCACGCACCTCTCATTGTGTGGCCACAGGGGAGAGGCGGTGCCTGGTGCATGAAGGAGAAGCAAAGCATGTTTGGTGAGTTCTCAACGCAATGCCTTCCTCTTATTTCTGCGCAGGAGGTAATACTGACTTAAAAGAAAACAAAAGTTTCGTGTAAAATGGGTAAAATACAACTCCATGTTTCTTAATTTCTGTAGTAATTTCATGATTATGTTTCTGAAAGAAAGGATGCGTTTTTATTTTCATAATTAACAGGAAATACATGTTATACATTAAATGTGACACAAGAGAGATGAATTATGCAGTAAACTCTGTGTGTGCTGATCAGCACAAAGCCCAAGGCACATTCAGCAGAGTTTTTATGAAGATCTGTAATGAGTTTCAAGTACATCATTTCCTGATGGAGGGTAAGAAAACATCCATCAATGCTAATTTTCCCACAGTTTTTCGCTTTTTATGAATACTTTACAGCTTACAAAAAAGATGAATTTCTAAAGTGCAACTTGAGGAAACTCTTAGTAACTAGAGAGTATTCCTAGCCAAAACTAATGAGGTCTGAACCTCAAACATGGGGATGATTCAAAGTTGGCAGCCCCAGCCTCTAATTTCTTCCAAAAGGTTAAATCAATTCCCCAAATCTGAACATGGATATTTTGTTTTCTAGTTGAACTCTAAACCAGGGTTGTCATTGTGCCTTCAAAAGGACCGAATTTAGGTATTAGGCTCATTTCTGATTCTGTACTAGTGTTGCACAGGATTAAGGATTAAACGCTCTGAAAAGCAAACTCAAGTGAGATTGGGGCATCTCTACACCAAGCTTGAGGGCTCTGTGAAGTAATGCTGACTTTGTAGTGGAGCACGTGATCAGATGCACTGGTTTATTCTTCCCTTAAGCTTCTGTCAAGCTGTTGCAACAAAGACATCCTGACATTTTAGGAGGGAGAAAGTGGATTTTAGATACTGGCAAGGAGGCGGTGGCAACTTTTCTAGTTAGGCAGTTGTCCATTTTATACTGAGATCTATTTGCTTGATTCCAGACTTCCAAACCTTCCAAACCAAACCTAATACCTGTGAATATTTTTCCAGCTAGTGTATGTTGCTTATTTAGTGAGGAAACATTAAATATGTTCCATGTTTATATAATAATATATATTAAATGTGTAGTATAAATATAAACATCAATATATTAAATATAAAACTTATACCTGCTATAACAAGGTATGTAACCCCTTAAGAGTCTAGTCATTGTAGAGAATCTAGAGATGGTCAGGCCAAGAGTTGTGAAGAACTTTCAGAGAGAAATGCTAAACTGGTGTGTATGGAGGGTAAAACTTTAATAAAACTCGCCCTTACTGGAAGCATCAGGTTGTTATTTGACTGTACCTGTCTCCTGCTTATGTCCCTCAGTTATGTTAAGCGAAAGCTCTCTCAGAGGAGATAACTACTCTTATTCAGTCATAATTTAAGATGGTATTTTTTTTAAGATAGAATTTAAAATTAATGTTCAGGTTTCTTAACACAGATTTCTTTCCAGCACCTCTCACTTAAACCAGAAGGCTCTTCTGTATCCACAGAGTAGATTTTATTTGATGAATCACAGAATCAAAAGCCATGACCTACCAAACAGGCTGAAAGCTGGAGACTGAACCGCAACAAACAAAATAACTTCAGATATGCGTCAATAAATTGAAGATTTGCCATAGAATTTAGAGCCACTTGAGTTACAGAATCATAGAATCATAGAATACTTTGGGTTGGAAGGGACCTTTAAAGGTCAGCTAGTCCAACCCCCCTGAGTTCTGCAAGACAATCCTCGCTCTTCAATTGTGCTTCAGTTCCAAAGCAGAGCTTGTTTCAACCATGTTTGTGTTTTTGTTAGTATTTACAGACATTCACGGGAACAGGTTTTTGTTCACAAAAGTGTTTTAAGGAAAGTCTGTGCCTTGTATGAGTCCAGGCATGACCAACAACACTGCAGAGACACCACAAATCATTCTCTTCGAAACATTTCAGCTATTCAGTCAAGACACAGAAACAATTCCATGGGATGGGATGATCAAGTTACAAAAAGTAAATAATCACTCTCGATCACTCTGGATTTCTATGAAGAAATTATGTCCTGAAATTTTTTCACCCCATCTACCCGGTGATCATTGTGGATATTCAGAGAAACCAGGATAGGATCTCTCATGCTTTGGTATTAGGAAGAAAGGCTAATTTATTCTTGATTAAGGTAGGCAAAAATAAGTTGTTGAGCTCTGGAACTAATACAAAATTATTTTGTGATACAATAGGGAATAGGAATATAACACTGAATATTATTCACTTATCTTTGACGCAAACAAAACTTTTGTAGTCTGATACTATACTCATTTCCTTGTTCAGTAGTTAGTGTGACAAGTGTTCATACCGGATCTTAAATTGTGCTAGAAAGCTCAAGAGTATATCAACATTTACAGCATAAAACTGTCTTCTCTTTGATCGTTCAAGCTTTCCATCACTCTAGGTGGTCCTAGCTAATAAGGAACTGTGATCCCTTTCACTACTTGATTCCAGGAGCCATGCAACAGACCACATGCAATTAGTGCTTGCCATTATTGTTTTAGTCAAATACCAACACTTATCTGCAGATTTATGATCCTGTCAGTGAATCAGTTCCTTTTAATTACATATTTATAAATCATATCACTACATGTATGGGAACGAAAATTTCTTTTTGAAGGATTTAAACATTCTCCGTCTTTTTATTTGGGTTCTTTTTTCCCTCAAGGCAAAAAATTGTGCAAGTGTTTTAATACATGTAATACATGTTACTGAGCAGGAGCACTGCTCATACAAACATGTACTATATCTTCTCCAGAGTTCTATATTCTTTGTATAAGAATCTGGTTTACAAGTCTGACGTGCCCGTGCAATGCCCATACGATCAGCGTTCAATCCCCTATCTCTGCTTCAGCAGCCCTTGTCTGCCTCGTTACGGATGCTGGGCACTAACAGCCCTACTCACGTTGTTGTACTGAGAACTCTGAAAAAACCACATGCAGAAAAGGAATTGGCGTCCTCAGAATTAAATACCTGCTTCTGGTAACACTCTTTTCCCAGGCAGCTATTCTGTAATGAGTTTAATATGATCTTTGAATCTTTGAACAAAGATGACTGCACACAGGACACCAGTTAAGGTGTCCCGTCCCAGTTAAGGGGAAGTTGTGGCCATAGGATAACAGTCACATTGAGCAGACACCCAGGTGTGGAACAGAGAGGTATGGATGTTTTGTTGTGATATTAGGGTTTAATGATAAATGAAGAAGGGCTGATGATAAAATTCATTAGTGTGATGACAGTTCCTTCTGAAAGGAGTTTCAAGCAACTTCAACCAGGCAGGTCCTCCACAAATTTCTTTCCTATATTTAAAAAAAAATCTTTCCTGTATTTAAAAAGAATCTTTCCTGTATTTAAAAAAAATCTGCTGAATTTGAGATTAGTAAGAATGAAGAAGTTACCAAGGGGAAAGTAAGGAATGACCTACAGGTACATACCTGATCTCTATAGGAACCTTAGGCTCCCTCTTGCATTGATTATAGGTTGATTTGATTTGCTGACCTCATAAGCTTGGAAAATGTGTGTTTGTGATGGGATCATGGTGAGGTACGTAAGTTCAAGAAAGCCCTTTTGATGCATAAATAATTCCTGCCTTAGAGGTTTATGATAACCTCCTCTCCCCAAATCTCGTGTAGGCAGCACTTTGTGCCATGATCTCCCCAGTACATACTATGTAATGTTTTGTGACTTAGAGGCACAGGATGGTCATTGGTACCTGCTGCAGTGCCTACAGCACCTAAGGTTGATCTCAACCTTATTCCCAGCCCAGTTATTCCATTGGGATACTTTATTAGACTGGATTATCTGACAGTAGGTCTTTCTGGTGCTCTAAATGTCTCACGCAGAGTGCCAGCAATCTGAAGCACTGAGCACTAATTTTCAGCACTAGTCAGCTGAAAAAAAAAATTAACCTTTATAGTTTCATTGCCATACAGTCCCTTAATTCCACATACTCCTTAGAGTGTGGGCTAAAAACCCCTGGTAGTTATATGCTAGTGGAACATACAGATTTGAGACTTTGATTTCCTTTCCATTTTAATATATAGGTGTAGATTTTAAATAATTGTGAAGAAAATAAACTTAAAAGAGGGGAGATGTCTGCCCTAAGAGAGGAATGACACAATGGATTTGCTCTGAACAGCCTGGGATCATTTAAAACCAATGAATTAAAAATCAGAGAGTTGGTGAGGGCTGTAATTTACACTACAGAGGTGATAAAGCCTTTTGTGTTCATATTTACAAAGAAAGCATTAAACTACAGTGATTTTTGATTTTTTTTCTTCCCATCAGGGAGAAATGTGAAACTCAATTTTACCCCCGATTGGTAAGGTGCTAATTTGTCTGACAAGTTGTTGGAATCTCAGCATGTTTGAGGTATCCTTGATGTATCAACACCTTCATGCTGAATGAAGGATGCCTTTAATGTGTAAATGTTTAGTACATATCCTATATCTCATTAGCCAAGAACAATACAAACCACACACAGGCAAGAAGGGTCAGAAGCAAGGTCCAGTCAAAGAGAAAAATCTTTTATGTTCCAATTAAATAAGCAAACATTTGGAATACATCTAATTTGCAAATAGTTTACAAAAAAATACACTTGAAATTTGCAGTCTAACTTGTGTCCTAAAGGCCTGATGAGTCTCATATCAAATGGTGCATCCTGAATCAGAGTGCCATGTTGTAATGCCGATGTCCTAAAGTTCTTCTTACTGCATGCAATATCACAAAATATTAAGAATAGTAGAAGGAAAGCAGTTGTTAATAAAAGCACAGAGGTATACTTTTCCAAATTATTTATGTTGTTAGTCTAAACCTTGGTAAGTTATATGTAACTTAGAAATTTAGTTTCATTGACTCTTTTGTGAAAATGCAAACATTTCTAGGGAAATTGAAACCATTTTCTAGGGAAATGCCACCTCTGTTTGAATGAAAGGTAGAATCTCCAGTTTCATTTCATTCTGTAAGTATAGCAACATCAAAAAGAAGCCAAGCCAGTGAAAAACAGACACTTTAAAGAAAAGCTGTTAGAAATGTATGCATCTGCATTGAGCTGTGGCTCGTGTGGAGAGCGGAGGGCTGCTGGTGAGGTGGAGAGAGCTCTTTGCTACGTATCTTCTAACGGGACTTTTCTGTTTGTGAGATGGGAAAAGTGACGGCTCTGAGTGAGGAACTGGAGGATGTGGTCACGCTCTCAACTGGTTATCACTGCCATTCTCCTAGTTTTGGCTGGGATTATGCTGCTTCCCTTTGAAAAAGTTTTCCAGGCTGAGACGAGTGTCAGGTTCAAGTACAACAGGACTCAAAACTAGAATTTCTGCTCATTTGTGTTTCTGGATGTTACCTTTAATCTCCTCCAGGCTGTAGTACTTCAGACATTTGATGCCATGGTTTTGATAAATACAGTACAGTAAGGGGAACAAAGGGCACACAAAACCTGCAGTTTAAACATTTAGAACCCAAGTCCCTGCTGTGGGGAGGGACAGGGAGAGACTGGTCTCCTGCAGTTCATGGTCTCAAGAGGGTACAAAGTTTGCCACATTTCTGAGTTACTGCACAAGGGTATTAAGAACACGGCTGTGGATGTGTTTATATAGCAAAGATTTTTTTACCACAAAGCTATGGCTTATCTGACTAACATATTGTGCTTCTCAGCAGACCTAAATAGTCTATATAGACCCATTTACTAATACAATTATACTGACCATTATACTGAGCAATACAGAGTGTGAGTTCATTGCAGTAGGTGAGTATGTCTGGGAAACAAGTGGTCTTGTTTGTCTCGCATGGATTGCATTAAATATATTTATGAAAGGAGACTTAGAAAACCAAAATGTGGACAAAGATCTTCTCAAAGTTGTCTTAAATATTCCCAGCTTGAAGAATTTAAAAAAAAAAATCCCCTTTTGACAATCTTGATTACCAGTATCTCAAGGGAGGAAACATATTTTCAATACTGTGATTGAGTGTTGGAAAAATGGGTCTTGTTTGTAGTGCTGGTGAGACACATAAAAATTATCTGCATCTATTTGCTTGTTATGCAACTTTTGAAACCTACTATTTAAATAAATCCCCACGATGAGTCTATGAAATTTTGCAAAATCCTTCTTCCAGCCAAACATGCTATTTTTCCATCTTTGTGTGTAGGACAGCTCCCTCTGTCCCGCACCAGAGCCGGAGTGAAGTGGTGGACACTCAGGGGCATTTAGGTCTGGGAGATTCAGTCAGTCTGTCGGAGGCGGCCTCACCCTGCCTCCAGAGCGCTCAGGCTCTCTGCTCTAGCTGTTCCCATTGCTCTTCCCATCCCCGCTGCCCTGCAGCAGGCAAACAGCGCTGGGAAGCTGCTCGGCAGCCCCCAGCCCTCACCTGGGCACTGCTGTCTGCTGTCACTGTTTTCCCCTCCTGGAGCAGCCTGAACAGGGCTGGTGGGCTCGTTAGCAACCCCGTTACCACCCCACCCTGTCTCTGGTTTAGGTGGTGTCTCTTGCTCTGTCTAGTCCAAAGCGTAAGCTGGGCGTGGGCCCCTGGGGAGGAACGTGGAGCTTCTGCTCCATTTGGAGCCCCTGGAGGGGGACACCTGTCTCGCCCAGCCCTTGCTGTGGTCCTCGCCAGCACCCCCTTCTCTGCACGCCACGTGGGCACGCTGGCGTGCTGCGAACTTCTGGCTGGCTGCGTTCCGATGCTGCATAGAAGAGATTAGAGAACCTCTTTTCATTACTATTTATCCACATTACACAAAATCAGCCTAATGCCGTTTGTCAGTTCAGTTGCAATAGTGCCCTCGTCCTGTGTATGGGTTCATCCCTTCTTTCTGCTTTTCTTTTCCAGAGGTTGATCCCTTTGAACTGCTGAAACCTGATGACTTGCAATCAATAGTCTGTAAAACAATAAGGTCAGCAGTGCGAAGATTCAGATTTTCTGCCTCTAAATGCAGACTGCTGTGCTGGGCCACTGAGGTGAGTCTGACCTAAGCTGATTGCCTGAAAGAAGAACAGAGTGGGAAGAAAGGGATTAAAAATACCTGGAGACATGCCGAGCTGTTAATACAGCATCTGTCCACTTCACATAGATAGCTGGGGGAAGTATGGCTGCATAAACTTACAATAGATGTGACTGACAAATGTCATTTTCTTGTTAAATATCAAATCACTTATGGACCCTGTGACTGGAATTCTAAGCCCCATATTCCACACTGCAACCTTGCAAGATGATCAAGAACATTTACAAGCCCAGCCATAAGATCAGCTTTTCCAATGAAGGTGAAACAGGAGTCTAGGGGTTTTTTTTGTTTTGTTTTGGGGTTTTTTTGGGGGGTGTGTGCGCTTTTTTTAATACCAATAAGATTATACTTATTTGTTCTGGGCAAATAGAAATTTGCAAGACTTACTTGCAGGAATGGCAGAAGTGTTATAGGGTGACATGCTTTGACATGAAATGCAAGTTTGGATCCAGTTCCTAAGAGGAGCTAAATCCAGGCTTCTCAGCTGGATCCCAAAACAAAGCTGGCACCAGCAGCTCTGAACAATTTGGGTGACTTCTGTGGAGATGGACACCTTATGTGGGGTGTGCAGAAACTGGCACCACACTCACCCTACAGTCTAACCTGCCCAACTCTGAGTGGATCGATGCTGGATTACACCCATTCCAGTCTGGCTCCCCTGAATGCAACAGGACCTCTCTGTGGCTCAATTGCACCCAAGCTTATGTTGCATTCACAAAAGAAAACAAATGTAAGGATCAGACAGTCAATCAGTGAAATGATGCAAAGGGAGAGATTTTCCTCAAATTTTGACAAACTGGCATAAGTATGACCCTGAGGGGGGCTGAGGTATTCAGAAATGATACAGACAGATATGTCCACATAAACACGTGTCTGCTATTCTCCACCTAAGTAAGAGAGAATATATCTGCGACCGGGGGGGGGGGGGAGGAAGAGA
>NW_008795702.1:1393332-1397924 GCF_000699145.1 Aptenodytes forsteri | reverse complement strand
GTGGGGATGGTTATATGGGGCTTGCTCACAGCACTGCCCCAGCCCGTGGGTTAGAAGGCAGGGTGAGCTATTCATAGTCAAGAGCTTGCACAGAGCACTTAGCCCTTAGAAAAAAGAAAAGAAAGAAAGTGCTTTTTCACTAAGAGATTGAAGGTTCTTTTGTGGTTTGAGGCTATCATCTCATGAACAGTTTGTCCAAGAAATTATTGCTAAAGTGATTACAGGAGTGTTGTGGCAAGTATTCCAAGTTCGCAAGATAAACCCCGAGTGAACCGGCCACAGCAGCTGGGTGACCTGTTTCTGAGCCTGGCTGGCTGATGGAAACTCCCTGGATTAGTTAGCCGTGTAAATACTCATGATCGTGAAGGTGCTGTAAGCTTTACATAAGTTCACTGTGTTGGTCTCAAATTCATGTTCCTACTACTAAGTCAATTTACTAAGTACTGTTAAATATTTCCTTTGTATTAGTGTCCGGAGCTTGAATCAGAAAAGCTGCAAGAATTAGCCAGTCCTAACAAAGTTCAATTTCTGCCTGAAATTGAATTAGCTGGCATCAATTTGAAGAAAACCTACTGTAATGAGAGTGACCGAAACAGATCATAGGAAGAAGCACAACAAATAAGCAAAGAAAGAAAGAAAAGGCTAGGAAGATAGAGCAGGTATGTGAACATATTTTTCATGGACATTTTGACTTTCTTGCTATATTCGTTTACTTTATGTCACACAGTTTCATGTCACACAGTTTCATGTCACATTAGCAATAATCTTAACAGGAACAAAATTCTGTCTCTGACGTAATACAACAGAGACAAGTATTTACATATTTAACTTCAATTTAGGTGCCTCTACTGAAATCAGTGGGAGTTAGAGGAACTTAAATATACTTACAGATCTTGTGACTGTTCTCTTCAAACACAAGTTTCCAAATCTACGGACAAAGTTCTGTTTTTGTTAGGGCAGTGATCATAGAGCATTTGTCTACTCCTAATTGATAGAAGTAAATATTCATTTCAGATCTGAATCCAACTGTCAGATGCCTACACATTTATTGCTGCAGATTTTGAACAGATTTGCAGGGGTGCATGTGCAGAACTGTGAAATCAGACCTGGATCCTTGCAATTGCTCATTGGCCATAAGTGTATGCAAAGCAGAGCACTGCTGTTTTTCTCTGGCTCATTTTCAGTTTTGGGATTCCAGGAGGCGATGCTAAATGCAAGCCCCTCAGCGCTGACCCCTCCTACATTCCTATTTGCAGCCGCACGTTCTAAATGCTGCGAAAGCAGAGCACACAGCACAGTGTGATCTGCAAACATGTATACGATAGATGAGCCACAATAACTGTTCAGGTTTGTAATGAGTATCATGGGTAGTTCATGAAAAAGCCGTATTTTGAAATGAAAATATAAAGATGTAGGAAGAGATAAATTAGTGTCTTCGCTTCCGTGAAGCATTTTGCCCCAAATACCCAAATGTCAATGCCTAAACAAAGCCACAGAATTTCACAGGTGTTTTCCTGCACAGTGTTGGGATCAGCTGTAGGCAAGACAAAAATCGCACTTGTCCCAGACCCGTATTCCACTCCTGTGCTGCTGGGAAGGTCTGGCAAAGCCTCTCCTTCTTTCTGGGCGTGTTATGTTGAAGCATCGATGGTGCAAGTTCAGGTAGGCAAGCGTTTGCAATGCTGACAGTGCTGCTGCTGAGAGCTGGATGGGCTTTCTAGGTGCTCCAGCTGCTTCCCCTGCCAGGTTCCTGGCAGCCTCTTGGGGTGCACTGGGATGTCCGTGTGGCACTGGGCCCGTTGTACTGCCGGGACTCTGAGCAACACTGCAGAAGCCATGGGTCTGCTCCTGGGTATGTCTTTGGCTCCTTGCTCTTCCCAGATAGCAGACACTGGAACACAAAACTGCTCTTCCATCTCTAGACTCCTTTTCCTTTCCTGTCATATAGGGGCATGCATGTATTTAACATACACATTCACCAACTGTCAGCCTTAGTACTATTATTCTCCTTTCCTAGATTAAGAAAACCTATTCACGGTTAACTAAAGCTTCAGCTGATTTAGAGCACTGCAATTCATTGACTCAGCAACACAGTCAAGAGTACACCCCCCGGGCACTCCTTTTTTTTCCCACAAAAGTTCCCAGGGCGCAGAGGGTCATTTTCAAGGCTTGTATCTATCTAAGGCATTTGAAGGTCAAGCCCAAGTGGTCTGTGGAACTGCTTCATACTCTGAAATCAAGTTCTTCCAAAACTGGTATCTCCTGATAAGGAAACAATATGCTGGATGTGGAGATAACAGATTTCTGCGTGAATGGCCTATTTCTCTAGGGTTTGCCCTTGGGAGCAAGCAGGGTAACCTTTGCACTCCTGGGTAGTCCTTTTTACCAAAGACACCATGATCAATCAAAAAAACAACCACCCCAAACTTCCTCTTGACATAAAATAAGGCATCCTGGCAACTCAGGCAGAGCCAAACTAACGTTGAGCAGATCTTGATGATTGTAAGGGAGTTCAAACTGAAACTTCATGTGTGTTGACCGTACTCAAAGTACTGGATTCCGTTTCAGTTTTCCTAAGGGGAAACCTGAACAGAACTTAGGAGGTAAAACAGAACTTGACAACTGGGCACTGGTGCAAGATTTATACCAGGTGTTAGCTTTTCCTGAGGCACCTAAATGAAATAAGGGACAGCTAAAAGCTTCACCACCCAGAGCTCCTCATGACGCTTGTGGACAGACTTTCAAATCGCTAAAATTTCAGAACGTTTTTTTAAAAATGTTGCCAATGGCCTTTGAAGCCCAAATGGGAGCTGGGCAACACTGAGCCTGTGAGCAGCGTACAGCCCCCCCGTTCTGTGCTGGTGCCTCCCTGGCACAGAGGAACCGCTCTGGTTTCTCAGGGACAGCATTTGATTGTTAAATTCATTTCTCACAGGGGCCTTTCCCTCTTTTCCAGTCTGCTGCAAAATGACAGGCAGAACCAAAATCCCATTCGGTTAAAAGAAAGTGAAAAAGGGACATGAACTCCTAGCAAACAAACAAAAACAGTTTGAAATTTTTACTTCAAAAGCACGGGAGTATTTTACCAGCAAGGACTGAATTCATTAACGGTGCCTTATTCGTGCTGCTACCATTAAGAGTTTTTCAGTGTTACTGTTCAAAAACGTTTTAAAGAGCCAACTGTTTTACTGCTTTGAAATAGCTCTACCCAGGAGTGAATCTTTGCATTCATTTTCAAAACAATCAGTTCTTCCGTGTGGAAGCTATGCAAGTTTATGCAAGTCCATCAGTCTTCAAAGACAAATAAAAAATAGCAGGCCTCCTTATTCTAGACCACTTTCCTTTCTTATTCACCGTCTCCTTCCACGTTTCCTTTTATTTGTTCTCCAGCAGCAGCTACTACCGTCACGCGCTGGGGTAACACGCACATGCGTGCACTCATGCACACACATAAATAGGCTCAAAAAATGAAGCCCAGTACCTTATAACTCCCCTATATATTACTCTCCAATCATTTTTTGTTTCTTCTTGTGTTCCTCTCTTCCCTTTCCCTCTCCTTTATATCTGTCCACCTTCTCTGCTAGCATTTTGTAATGCTGTTAACTGCCCCGATACTGTGAATCCAGGGTTAACTGCAATCCCAAACGGCTTTCAGTTCCAGTGTCCCTTGACACCGAGTACTGGCACTGCTTTTTGTGGTGCCGGAGCCAAAGGCGGCAGACGCCCGACATTTGAACTGTGCAGGACCCAGCCAACTGACCTCCATGAAGTTACCCTTAAGTCATTCTGGCCCAATTAGATCCAGAATTAGGCCGTTGTTACAGTTTATTCTGTGCACGGCAACTGAGACCGAATCCAGAAGAACACCGAGTAAGAACGTGTCGGATGTGGGAGGCCGAGTAAAAAGCAGGCTTTCGTGCTGAAATGCGGGAGTCTCACCAGAGCAGGGTGCTGCAGAAGCACAAATTCAGATGAGCCCAACTACCTCAGCATCTCTGACAGGCATTCAAGTCAGTTTTCGTGACTTGGGCACACAAGTATCACACGGCTGCTTAGGTTAGTAATGTGAACAGACAGGAAGAGAGAAACATTAACGCAATGTCGGCAGCACAGTTAACATCACTTCCTTGATAAAACATTGTGTGCACTAACAAACTGACAAACACATCAATCTCGCTAGAAGATTCCTGTCCTAAACATTTCTGTAGCTTTCAAACATGCTGGTTTACAGTTGTGGTCTTTATGCTGAGGCAAGCTGCAAAAAAACATTGAAGAAATAGTTTCACAGGACTAAAATAGAGGTAAAATAAATGTGGAAAACCTAAACGTGGATGGAGATGTCATCACAGCCTGATGCAGCGGCTTCCACAGGCTCCCACTTCTGAACACGGTGATATGAAAGACTTTTTGGTAAGTAGCCATACACACGGCTGGCAAAGGCTCCGGTCAAAAGATCTGGGGTGTTTTCAGGATGATGGATTGTGTGGTGGCAGGTAATATTTCCACGCGAAGATAACCAACAAATAGCAAATGCCGAGGGAATGCTTTTCCTCCGCAGGCGGAGCAAAAGGTGCGAGGAACCTTTACCGTTT
>NW_008795702.1:1374940-1392828 GCF_000699145.1 Aptenodytes forsteri | reverse complement strand
CCGTGCTGGGCCCCCCAGCTGAGAGCAGGGCCACGCACGGTGGGCAGTATGTTTGTTTATACGTAAGTGCGGGACGGCAGTTTAGACCGTGGCGTAAGTAATGCGCGCAAGTGGCGCCAGGTGGCTTTCAAGAGTGACTTTTTACTGGAAAAACCCACTGCTGTATGCTGTCTGTCTTCCCTCAACTAGTTTTCCCTTTAATACCTCCATTGGATGTAAAACTCCATTTGCTTTCCACCAAGTCCTCTGTTTGGAGTATCTTGATTAACTGCATAAGTAGAGAAACAGAATCGGGTCCTCAGTCACAAGCTCCCCCCCCACTGTTCCTCATTTTCATTTTAACTATTTCCTATAGTCACGTTGGTTAGCTTATTAAAAGGCCGTGATACTCTGACACTATATAGTGAGACAAAATTAAAGCATTATTTTTTAATCATCTCTCTTGTTACTCACTTGTCTTGTATCAACTTGATACTGAAAGTGGGAGGAAGGGAGCGTGCATTTCTAAAGACAGGCTTTATAACTTGAAAATGATAGTCTCCTAAAATACAGAGCTGATTTACGGAAAAACAAGTAAAATAAACCACACTGCATCGAGGTTGTTAAACTGCTGCTGTCAGTCAATGTAAGGCCCACCAGCTAACAATAAAAATGTTTTGACGTGCAATCTTGTACACACTTCAGTAATAGTTACCTAACAGGCGTTTTTCAACCATGGAAACATTTCTTTTTTCTGCTCCCTTAGAATCATGAACAATTCGACAAGATACAAGTCACGTTGTAAAGGGCACCCTGGCAATGACAGCAGTCGCCAGAGCAACTCTGTAAATTGCGTTGTACAGAACAGTCGTACAATACAACTGTTCTATTTCATAATAAAAACCAGCTTATCACCAGGGATGGAAGGCTTTAGTTTCGTACAAAAAATACCGTCCGACCAGACTGCTTGTAATTGGAAATGCAGGGTCTCCCAGTTGCCTTTGGCTAGTTAAGCTCCATTCGGGCTCCAGCCCGAGCAGCAGAGGTGAAGGTTTGCTTTGGGTAATTACAGAGCTAACGGGCGCCCAGCTTGTGCTTAGCCCCACAGACATTAACAGCATCCAGCGCAAGCAGATTCTGATGCAGCGATTGCATCCGCAACTCCTCCGTTCCCAGCTCGGGAAGGCAAGCGGGACCGCAGCAGCCTTCACAGGCACTGCAGCCGCGTTTGCAAAGCAGCTGGGCTATGCACAGGAGCTCTGCTGAGCCAGGCGCTCCACCACACTCCTGCTTTCAAAAGTCATGCAGGGATGTGGTTTCGTCTCCGAGTGGAAGAGATCTGTAAATGATTTGAAGGTTCAGAGTTCAGGGGTGGTTTGGAAAAACACCCGTCGGGCTGCAATGCCCGTGGGGGAGCCGTCTGGTTAGATAGGTTGTCTCTGGGTATTTCTGGCATTTCACCTCCTGACTGAAGTCAGGAAAACTCAAAGAAAGAAAATATATGGAAAAATACATCCAGACACTTCCAAATTTGGAAAGTAGTTTCCTAACATTTAGTCAAAGGCACAAGTCAGTTCTTGTTTTACCCACCCATCCCTCTTTGGACTAGAAAATAGTCAGTGCAGTTTCCTTTAAAATATCAGATAAGCAGCATAAATAGCCGCCCAAGAATCAGAGATATGACTAATTCCTATTCATTAGGCCTGTGCAACATAAATAACTACTTGTTTCACTACTCATTAATTACAGTGAGATGCCTCCAGCTCTGTCACATGCGTCCAGGTCTGCTTCCACACTGTCTCCTTCGAATAAATTCATGTCGTCATTCTGCAGACTTGTACCAATGAGCGGAAACGGGAAAGGCTGTGTGCCACGGGCATCCCCCTCCGCCTCTGGAGCTCTGGTTCCTGGGGATTTAAGAAGAGGAGATGGGCTCCAGGGGGTAAGATACAGCCACTAATTTTGTTACTGGCATAGCTTCTTGTGTCTGAGCTACAAATCTCAGGTGGCTTTCCTAAGCCATCAAATTGCAAATACTTCTGGGGAGTTGTGTAATTCATTCACCTCAGCAGTATATCTAAACACTACTTAATGGATATCTTTAATGCTGTCTTCCTGCTTCCAGGATTTTCACTGGGTCACTGCGTCGGTGTTGGAGCTTTCCCTGGGGCTGCGCGCATGTTGCCACGCAGCTGAGGGCAGGGGAAACCGTGCCATTTCAGTTCAAGTTGATTACAGGTTTTTGACTGAAACATGCTTTTTCTTTTTTTAAAGAAAACACTGAGTCACCAAAACTTAAACTTACCTTGTAAATGGATTGGTTTTGAGGGGACAGTTTCCCAAACAGGGTGGACCTGTATATATCTGGGTCACTGCGTCGGTGTTGGAGCTTTCCCTGGGGCTGCGCGCATGTTGCCACGCAGCTGAGGGCAGGGGAAACCGTGCCATTTCAGTTCAAGTTGATTACAGGTTTTTGACTGAAACATGCTTTTTCTTTTTTTAAAGAAAACACTGAGTCACCAAAACTTAAACTTACCTTGTAAATGGATTGGTTTTGAGGGGACAGTTTCCCAAACAGGGTGGACTTTCTGATATATTAAAAAAAAAAAAAAAAGGATTCTTCAGTGATTAGGGCACTCGTGTGTGGGAGCCCTGTAGTCAGCAAAGTGCAGCGAGTTGTGAAATCATAGTCACTGAGCCTGAGAGGGCATCAAGCAGGGCAAGGATTTGAACCTGCTTTGCAGACTAGTTTCCCAATCATTGGTTCATGGGCTCAGTATATCGTGCTAGTGCCAATCCATTTTGTAGAGCTATTTAAAAATTCAGTAAGTCAGAGAGAAAATGCCCGTAAACCAGCAGTTACAGCCGCTGGGTGAGATAGGGACTGGTCGTGCTTAAACCCTCGATTCAAGCTGGTCAGGGGAAAGACTTGTGCGCGGGTATCTCCCACGCAATGAGCCTAGGGGTGATGTTGCTCCCTGTTCAGCATGACGTGGAGGCAAACCCAAATGCCTCAGCTCTTCTTTGTGATGCAGACTTCCTTGTTACTACCTACCCCAATGTGATGCTGATGAATAGAATTATAATTTGGGATGTCTATTTATAGTCTCATTTTTTCCCTCTTACCTCTCTCCTGCTTTTAAATGCTCCGCTGTGCATTTCCGGCAGTTCCACGGTTGCCCTGAAAGGACTACTTTTGTTTAACTTCAAAACTAAAGCTGGTGGGAACCGAGGAGGCCCCAAAAGTAATTGTATTAACAGAAAGTGGTGATGCGAGGTCAAGGGGAAGTGCAGGACCTGAGTGCTCAAAATACCATCAGCTACGTCATGAAAACAGATGTGCTCTGTTACTCCTTTCTGCATATGGGGAATAGTTGCAAGACCAGGGTCTCTTGCTCTGAACGGCTTGACAAAGGTTTTTGTCCCATTCTTCTACTTTCTACCTTTCAGAAGGGATCCTAGCTTTTTCTTTTTGTGTTTTTTTTTTTTCCTGCTTGGTTTTCTGGTCACTGTGAAAAACCTTCAGAAGTTACTCAACAGAAATGCTGCCTGGTTTGGAGAAAAAAAAAAAGGAAAAAATAAAAAGACATCCTCATCCTAAACTGCTGGAGGCACCAGGTGAGCCGATGGAGAGTGCCTTAACGTGCCACACCAGCCCGACCAGCCCCGTGGCACATGGCGTGGCAGGACGCTTTGGCTTAGGGCAGGGCGCAGCGGCCGGCCCTGCCCTGTGCTGCGGTGCCCGCTGACAGCAGCTCTCACACAGGAGGGAACAGTGCTGAGAGGAGCAGCTCGGTATCGCCGGGCACACAGCTACCTGTCGTCAGCGATTCCTGACGGTCAGCGTGACCGGTCAACATCAGCTCTTCAGGCGATGGGCTGAGCTAAACGGTGGCAGTTTTCCTTTAACCTCAGGAGCTCAAGGGGCAGGGAGGCCTCCCGGGCTCCTACTTGTGGTAGTTCATCTGCTGGGCTCTGCAGGTGGCTCAGTGAGCACCGCAGGGGAAGCTAAGATCAGTTTTTAGCAATAATTTTAAGTTATGCTGTTCTGGGCTTATGCTAGAGCTTAGTGTTACTCTAATGAACACTGTAGAGGACGTATACACACATAAACTTGATTTACTAGGAAATCGAAAGATAATGCACATTTACAGCCGATAATAAAAAATGTAACCGATTTATCTGTTGACAGAGGAGCACTGTACAAGACTAGAGCTTCAGAAGAAACCAACAGGTCAGCCAGTCCTGCCTCCAGCAACCCAGCTCAAGGCCCTCTTTTGACTATAATGTTGTGCCCTGCCTAACTCACTGCGACCTTAGCGAGACGGTGCACGTTGCTCAGCAGCCACGCTTCTGTGTTGACTTGAAGCAGCGGGACCATGTGCTGTTGTGCTGGGCTTTGTTCCACAGAGGTAGGCTCTCTATTTAAACCATATGTTGAATTATAACCGTGTAAGTAGGAGGAAAACTAAAACATATTTCACTGGGTTCTAGAAAAGCTCTGAATGGATGTCATTTTTATCAAGGTTTTATGTGTCCTATCCAAACACCAACCAATTGTGCTGTACCATCAGATTTAAAGTGAGCTGTTGTATGACATATCTAGAGGTGACTACATCAATGGCAGTGTGCGCAGTTTGCAGCCTCTGTCTCGGGATTCAAGGCTGATGCTCAGAGATGAGTTTTTGGGTGGCGGAGAGGGATTGCTAAGTTTAGAGCTGGGCATTTGATTTTCATAGGTATGATGGGCTATTTCTAGGGAGGTTTAAAGCTGCTCAGGATGAGCTCTTGAGATTCAGGTAGCAGCAACACAGAGTGCTCCTGTGTTTTTCTGATGCACCCAAAGTTAATGTGAGTTTTGCAAGCTGGTCTGGCTGGTGGGATTAGGGCTGACATTCTCCCAAAATGACTGTTTGCAGTTGTACCTGTCTTCTGTTAATTAGGTGGCGTTCATGGCTAGAAACCTGAGCTAAGCAGCGTTAAGTGTGGTGTGTTAGTACTGGGCCAGAGAGCAAAGGATGTCTGTGCTTGGCTCGCAGCTGTAGTGCTGTACCTGGCCTTGAGTACATTACGGAAGCTCTGTGGGACAGAGTTCTCTCTTGGAAAGTGGGAATAAGTGTTATTTTCCTACCACAGAGCAGTACTACAACGCGCTAGTGGCTCAAGTGGATTGTATATGTGAAAATATACTACACTGCTCAGCAAGCTCCACTAGCTAATTGGTTTTTGGACCTGAGTTTATCTAGTGCCACTAACTGAATTCCACTGTAACAATTGCAATGGATCCATTTTCTGGTCCTTCTTTAACTTTGCAAGTCTGTGAAAAGGAACTTTCTTCTAATACATGCACCAAGCTTGGCAGCACTTTCATCAGGAAAGGAACTGAACGGTCAGGATCTCTGCCAATTTGGGCTGAAATAGATGTGGAAGAAACGCTCAGATTTTTTGCTGTCTTCAAATAAGAAATGCAGTTTAGCCTAAGTTTGTACTTGAACCTGATTTTAATTCAAATCTTGGCTTCACATACTGCAATTTTGACTTTTCCTAATAAAAAAATACAGGTAAAGCAACACAGAAACAGGAAGAAAAGGCCCAGTTTGGAGAAAAAAAAGTGCCCTGATGCTAGAGAAGTGAGGGGGCCTGACAGGCTAACTCATGGTGTTTGTTCTTGCTCAGCTACAGCGAAGGCAGATTAAGGATAAATTACACAGTGAGCAAATGTCTTGTTTTCTCTGGGACTCCACCTCTTTCGGGCATCCTGCCCTGTCCCCACCCCTTGCACTTGTCTGCATGTCTTAATGGCAGCATTCATGCAGCTGGTAATTTATGTGTCTGAGAGAGAAGATTTACACAGAGCCTTCCCTTCAGTTATTCAGAAAATTTGAGATAACAGTATGTGATTTGTTAGGTCCCAAACTCCAACTTAAAAAATCACAAATGTCTAAAGGGCTGGGCTCGAGTGAGAGAAATTTCAAAAGGAGTAATTCCAACTAGAAGTTAGTTCTTAGGTCCTCGCTTTACACCTAATCACAAAAGTTATGTCTTTGACATAAGTACAATGCCTATTGTAACATAAGCACACAGTCATTTGGCTTCGACTGAGGCAGTGCGATGTCCTGCTCTGGAAGACAGACGGAGCTGATCCAGTTACCGAAACCCACTTGATTCAGTTGGTGTCTCGTGTCATAAACACGAATTGTTAATTTCATATTACTCATAACAGGCGCACTGTGAATGTTTGCGGAGTTTATAGGATATCAGTTACAAATGTGATTATACCAGCCATTCCTCAGGACTGACACCAGTTTCAAATTAGAAGCTGACAGGCCTCACCTGCTCCCGAGTTCACTGACAGGTCACCTTCTTGTCATTTTGGCTGTCCCCCCATCAAAATGGCATCTGTGCTCATAAAGGGACGGCAAGCAACTCGAAGTTGTTAGAATTGTTGAAGAATAAGAATAAGGTGTCATCTACTCCAATAATGTAGTGCTCAACTTTGGCCTTTCAGATGGCTTGATGCTTGCAGCACCTGACAATGTTTCCAGATACAAGAATAGCTGGATCGGAGGGTCAGCAGTTGTTCCCTCTGCTACCCGTGGATGCTAGGCATTCAGCTCAGCCCTAGCCACAGGGTACAGACAATCCCAGAGACTTGAGCAAAGAGCTTGTAAGATGCCTTTACTTTTCTACATATAGGAACAGGACATTAGGATAACTAAACATTCCTTTCAGAGGCCCTTGTTACACATCCAGATTTATAAACAAACAATGTGTGAAAGACAAAAGGTAAATACTGTCCCACAAACAACTGGATAAAAAAATTTTAAACTTTTTCAATTTGTTGGATGTTTCCATTAATTTGTTTACATGCCATTTATGTAGCGGCAAACCGTAATTTTATGTGGAAATGTCCTGACTCTTGAGAACCTATTTCTTCATAATAGACAATTCTTCATATTCACCCAATTAACCTAGTGGAGTTGAGCTAGGTCAGTCCAATTCCTATATCCTGACACTTCTCAAAACTAGGAAAATGCATCTTCAAATACAGACTTTGGGATTAGCTCTTATTTCTGCCATTAAACAAATGGAAATGTCAGATCCAAACTATGTCGGACTTTGCGGGTTAAAGATTTGGGCTCCCCTAGATTTCAAGTTTACTAAATATACGTGTGCCACCTGTGGAACAGTTGTACAGCTCTCTTCTCAAGGCTTGGGTTTTACAGGAAATTAGGTAAATGTACGTATCTAATCCCACTGGTTGCCTGGCCCCTTACTGCTCTGCGTGGAGAGGAAGGGCGCTGAGTGGCGGGAGGTTACAAGCGATGTAACATCGATGATGTACACGAGGATGTACACGAGGCCCGTTCTCACCATGAGCTCGGTTGTGTGCCGGTGGGAGAAGAGCGCAGACACATTCGTGAGAGGGTAGACAAGGATAAACAAGAGTTGAATTGCACTTTGCCAAATGAAGGGCTCACAGCAGCCAAGGAAAATCTTTTTGTTTTCCCCTCACTAAATTAGACCTTTATTTTTGTCTCAGGCACTGTGGCTAGCAGAGCTGTGAGGACATTCAGTTATCGTAGTTGCCATCGTTCTCTGAAATCTGTCCTTGATTTTATTTTCTGCTCCAGGAAATATTATAGTATTGTTATTTTATCTATATTAAATAAACCTAAGGCCAGATTCCTCATGGTGTAAACAAGCATGACTTCAGGAAAGCAATGCTGATTCATGCCATCCGAGTGTCTGATTCTTAATATAAAAGGGAACATGTTACAAGAGAATAAACAGAAGGAAACATTTGTTATAGAAACTCATGTCATCAACATAGACCTCCTCCCCCCGCAGTGTTCAGCAGGAAAAAAAATAGCTAAGGTAGATTTACAGAAGCCACCACTTTTTTTTTAATGATTTGGATATTGATCATTTTTAATCTTCTTCTCAGAACAACCGGGAGATCTATTATAGCTTGAGCCAGCCATGAAAAGCAGGTCTGTTCTTTAACCTGCCCCAATTCACTTGGACATATTTTATATCTCCAGGGATTCAGCCACGAAGTCCATTAGAGCATCAGATGCAGTGAGGTCAAATCAATTGTCCATACTGCAGACAAGGTAACCATCATTTACTGTAATTCTCCCCCGTCATGGTAGAGGAGAGGAAAGGTTAAAAGCTGTATTACCATGAGGCTGTCTCATCTATCTTTCAGTATATTGGTAATACCTAAACATTGCTTAAAGAACTGAAGGTACAATCTTAAATCTGCGTTAAACTGGATTTAATGGTTAGATTGCCAAATCAACAAATTTGCTAATCATTTTTTCTTCAGGGAGGAGCAGAAAAAATACCACTTTTAAATCAAAAAGCAAAAAACTTTGAATATATTGTCACGTCTGACACAACACATCCAAAGGTATACTGAACGTTCATCTCAGGATGACCTGAATGACTGATATTTATCCTTCCCTATACATAGATATATTTACCTATGAAGTAATTTGCTGTCATCTCTTTAAGCTGGAGATGCTACGACAGTCCCAAAACAAAAGAGGAAGTAAATTCAGGATGTATATTTTGCACTGTAAATCAAGTCCTTATGTGTTTGCACTCTAGGATGGGCAATAATAATTGACTGAAGCAATCACTGCTGTGGGAAAACAAACGTCCTGGCGGTGTCGCATCTGAAGGTCAAGCCTGATGACATAGTAAGCACCTGAACTCCCACTGACTCCTGGGGAGGCGGCGGGCGCTGAGCACCTCCCGGAGCTCGCCTGGCAGGGACAGATTTACACAGCCGCTGGGGCTGGGGGCGAGGATGCTGTTTCGCTCCCACCTCCCTCCGTTGGGTCTGCAAAGTCATTTATTTCCATTACAGTGCCATGGCATCTCTCTGACTCCCGTGCTCCGTGCGTTAGCTGCACGAAACCAGAGAGAAAATGCGGTTCTGCGCCAGGGACTGCGTCTTCCTCCTCCTCTGAAGAATTGCACTGTGGCCCTGATGAATGTCACGTGGGCTGGTGGGCACGTAGGGGAACTGTGCCCACCCCTGCCATGCGTGTGAGAGCTATGGCACCGTGGCCCGGTCCTTGGAGGAGGACTCTGTTGAAGCGGGAAGCCACAATCAAGCCCAGCTTTACTCACTTGGCTTGCCTGTTTGCCTTTTCTCGGTTAATCTTTTCTCTTTCCCTGGATTTCTTTAATCCTGAGCTGTTTTCATTAAGAAAGTGATTGAATGAAGGAGCTATTGAGATTTTCCATATTCCAGAAATCTTTTCACAGCTGTAGAAATTAGTAAATTTATTTTTTTGTGTTTGAGAAGCTGAGTTGCTGAGCAAACACAGACATGTATTTAAAATAGAGCCAAAGTAGTACGAAATAGAAGATAGTCAAACACTGTTATTCTAGCATAAGCGTATCAAATGTATTTCTGCGGCTGACATACGTTCATGGTGTTCTTCTTGGGAGACAATGGGATGAATTTAGTGGGAGTGTAAGAGCTGGTGTAGGTTACAGATTAATAAACATTTTTATTATGAAGCCTCTTTTTAAGGTTTTAGTTAGGGTTTAACACCCAGCACAGTAAATTCTAACTTTAGATAATGTGGGTATTCAGTAACCATAAAAAGAAACTAGTAAACGTTTTGTGTGTGCTGAAGGAGAGATAAATGTACTTTAGATTAGGTGTTACATACCATTCACTTAACTGCTTTTCCTCTTCTGTTCCCTTTTTTTATGATTTACCTGAACACAGACTCTGTGTGGCTCCTTCTCCTCAGTTTATGTTACCCATCATCTCTGAACTCCTCCCTATGGATGTCTATTCACAGGTCCTTTGCTAATCCTCACAACAGTGCAGATTGGCGTTGTGTCATTAAATAAAAGTAATGTCACCACTATAAACATAAACTGGGCAACTCTTTACAAAATTAAGCGCTAAAACAGCTAAAGCTTTTTCATTTTAATACAGAAATTCAGAAATAAATGAGGGGAATGTAAAGCTAAGAAAGACATAAATTCATCCAAGTCTGGAAAGAAATGAAAGGTTAAAAAGATGCTTTCCTTCATAATAGCACAAAATTAGGACTGCATGCAGCTTGCGTGGTCTGTTGCTTTCCTTGTTCTGGAGTACCTCTCAGATAGCTCGCAGCTTAGCAGTACCCTCTCTGCTGGTACGTATTCTGCAATGCTAATTGAGAGAATGGTCCGCTGGGTTATTTAACTGAAACCGGAGTCTCAAAAAAGATCAGACAAGCTTTGCTGTTCTTCGGCTTCAATGGATATCACAGCCCTGACTGAAAGAGCACTGAACTTAATAGAAAGGCTTTGGATCTGGAAAAATGCTTACTGAAATCGATGAGAGAAAGAGCTTTAACTCCAACGGTTAACACTTCATTCTGGGCCTTTTCTCAATAGGTACAAGCATTGGCTCTGTAATGCCTAGTCATTTTTTTAAGATCGATACGGCAAACCTAAATTATGCAACGGATGTGTGTTTACTATCTGCTGCGTTAGCATTACAAATCAGATCAGACTTTTGAAAAATAAGAATTTGATTTTACAGTAATTCCACCCTGTGCAGCAAACAAATGTATTTTTAAGGAAATCTGTTTAGCCAGGAAAATCACTAAGGAATTCCTCAAGAGTTATATATAGCTCTTAGTTGACAGACTTCCTTAAAGAACTCCTTTTTCTATGTCTACAGTAATTAAAATAAAAGTTGTCCTTTGAGTATTTGCCATTGGCAAGATGTATTTAGCTTAATTTTCTCCAAATGCTAGAGAGGTTGCTACAGTTACGGGGAAGTCGTTAGGTCTCGTGAACATGAGAGAGAGTCAGATCCTCTGAAGTTGCCATAAGGTAATATATTCAAGCAGACCTTTCTGATTCTCCTGGTCACTCCAAGGGAGTGCAGTAATTGCCTCCCCATTGCGTCAGCAGTCGATGTCCTGGAAGCTGAGTTAATGGCGTGACAGCTGTGGCGTTACAGAGAATATCAGTGTGGGGCTTTGGGGATAAAATTCTCCTCTAAGTAACCAAAAAAGGCAGTCCTGATTGCAAAAAAAGGTGACATTAGACAGAACTGCTCTGAAAACCCGCGCGAAACAAGCGGAAGAGAAGTGCATTTGTGAGCAACGCTTAACCTGGGTGCCGCTTGGGTTGTGTCGCAGCATGACTGTTTCACATTAAAGATGAAACACAAAAGCTCTAGCAGGAGGTTACCAACATAATCTTTTCTTTTGAAAAGTAACTTGCTCTGTCAAAATTGAAATAATTATTAATGAAAGACATCTTACTTCTATATAAAAATATTTCCTACAGTGCTGTAAGGCCACCAGAGAAGACTGCATGGTCCCTTCTTTCCTTCTTTTCTTTTTAACAGCAATAAATAGGGTGAAAATTAGTAACTGCAGATTGCCTGGAGTTTCTTGGCATTTACAAATAATTTCAAACGAACGTGGACAGTTTTGGAGGCTCTCTTTACATAAGTATGCACCTCCACAGAATGCATTTTTAGTGATTCATTTTTTCCCTTGTGCTGAAGTCCCCCCTACTTGCCCCAGTCTACAATATATCATCCTCAATATGTCTCTGGAAAGTCTTATTTATAACAGATTATCCAGCAGTATTTTCTATTTGAATCTCGACTTGGTGCTCCCTTCTTTCCTTCTTTTCTTTTTAACAGCAATAAATAGGGTGAAAATTAGTAACTGCAGATTGCCTGGAGTTTCTTGGCATTTACAAATAATTTCAAACGAACGTGGACAGTTTTGGAGGCTCTCTTTACATAAGTATGCACCTCCACAGAATGCATTTTTAGTGATTCATTTTTTCCCTTGTGCTGAAGTCCCCCCTACTTGCCCCAGTCTACAATATATCATCCTCAATATGTCTCTGGAAAGTCTTATTTATAACAGATTATCCAGCAGTATTTTCTATTTGAATCTCTTGACTTGGTGCTCTCTGATGTCCAAACTGAGTGAATCACAGAAGAAAGCTGGGGCCCTCAAGCTTTCATGAGGCTGTTTAAGCCTTCTGAGTCTGAAATAATGAATGAAAAATATAAAAAATTAAAATTGGATATACAGTTTTAATTTCTGATCAATTCCTGATGTTCAAAACATGAATAAAGGCACTGGTATTTGTGACCAGATGAAAAAAAAAACTAGCTTAAAAAGAACACGCATACAAACCAAACCTAAGTGATTAATTAAACCTTTTGGTATTTACTTTGGGACTGGATTTTGGGCAGAAATTTGTTGTAAAGTTTCTTCAAAGGCCGAGGGGAAGGCACGGCAACCAGTGAGTGAAGGTTCTTGCTTTACACAGATCCATCTGCCTTGCTTATGAGTTTGTTATTAACTGCCTTAGATGGAGATTAAAAGATCAACGTATATTTGTCCAAACCAGCAAAATGGTGAGAAAATGTATCAAAATGCAACATTATCCTGAAAGATCTTCCATTTTTCTACAAGTTCAGTTTAAACCAATTTGTCAGATCAATTCAAGGACAAAATTTACCAAGATTGTGAAAAACAGAAAAGCAGTGGAAATACTTCCCTCAATTAGAGGAAAAGAATCTATTTGATTTTGTCCTCAGTGTCCTCACTTCCAGCTCTGAGTTCAGTGTTAATACAATCTGCTGCTGAATGGAAATGTGAAAGAGAAATTGGCTTTAAACAAAAGTGAATTTAACTAATTTATTTTCATTACTGAAGCTGAGGAAAATGCAAGCCATGTGACAGGGAAAAGTTATATTATTGGAACAGGAAACATTTAAATAAAAATCTAAAACATAGGAAAAACCACTGAAATTAGATCATTTTTAAATATATGTTTTTAACCAGGCAAGATATCTCTTTCAGCACAGTGTGGGATATAACATTAATCTTATTTGTCTGTGATGTAAAAAAATGTGTATATTTCCTCATAGTCAGGACTTTGCTGTATTACCTCATTTTTACCCACAGAAGCCAAACTGCTAGATTTTTTGAGACTGCTAGCAATAAATTTTTTTCTATGACAATTAGTTCATTACTAATCTTGACCATCTCTCCAATGAACTCATGAAGAACTTCAATATTAAAAAGCACCTCATAAATAATTTACAATAAATCTGAAAAAATATTGAGCATTTGTATATACAACCTCCCTTTGCAGGATTTGTCTCTCTTTTAGCTTTTCTTCCTGAACTTTTGCTACAATTATCTTTAAATCTCCATGAAAGAAGCCAAAGAAATGGGAACTCAGGTTTGTAGTAATATTAGTCATCTTACTAGTGGATATTCTATAGCTTGTCCTTTTTTCCACTTCCTCTTACCTGGTCCTTTCATAACTCAGACCATCAGACAGACTTAAATACACTTTCAATGGAGCCAATGGGTCTTACAAATGTAATTTATACAGTAGTTGATGATTTAAGTGGCAAACCCCCAAAATCTTGTGCTTTTTAAAAATGTAAATCTGCCTGGATCTCATTAATGAAGGTTCTTGACTGCAGTAGAAACTCTCTCCTCTTTGTTTGGAAAACCATTCATTTATTCATGAGATTCAGCTCTTCTTTTCAAAAAATACCTTGGAATCATGGTTTTATTTGTTGGTTTTTGTCCAGCGGACAACTCGGCCAAAACCTTGCTGGTGGTGACATGTAGGATGCTGTCAGTGGTGAGACTTCATGATGACCACACTGTCAAGGCAAACGGTGCAACAGGTTCCATAACACAGGAATTCCAGGGAATAATGGATTTACCTTAACCCTGAGACTGAGAAACTTCTAAGCATCTTTAAAAAAAAAAAGGTTAAAAAGGGCAGCTGCACATTAGGGCCAAACCTTTGCCCATGAATAAAAGCTTTGCTACTTTTCTGCTACTTTGCTATTCCATTCTGACTCTATGGAAATCAAAACATGACAACTTTGCCTTAGCCATAATATCTCGGAAATCCTGTGAAAACTAAGAGTGAAACCAGCTTGCCTCCATTTGGGAACAGCTGAGGCTGTCTGATGGCAAACAGCTTGTGTGTTAATTTGTGGATAAAGCTATCCTGATGCAGGTTGGCAGGTTGTTTATTAGTGGGGTCATAACTCGAGGAGATAGAAGGTTTCACTGATCTACTCCCTGCATAAATTTCGGCAGTTATTACTCGTTGAAGGTCCTAAATGAGAACTGACTCATATTGGTGGCCAAGTCTCATTTTTCCAAAAGAGAGTGACAATGCCTGTGCGAAAGATTCTATAGGAGGGACAGGCTTATTTTATTTATTGTAATTTTGTGAAATCCACCAGTGTCTACTCCTTTTCTTTTGCATTTGGGATAAGGATATCTGAGAAGTCTGGGATAAAGCAACATTGGTGGCGTTTCTTTTTGCCTCACCCTGCTCTGTTTAGCACAGATTATGCAGGTCTGATATTTCAGATCTCTCAAGACATCGCTGACTACACCAGATACTGTTGACATACCTGGCATCTCTTTTGGAAGGAGACAGATTTTCTTTTAAGGGGTTTTACTTTTTTAATGGAGAGAAGTCCTGGGAAACTGCTTCTTCAACCTGAAGGGTCTAACAAGATTCAAGCCAGATTCCACTTGCTTCCCCTCCTTATTATGTTCAATGTATTATAACGGCATTAGAAGTGTTCAGAAAGAAGGCATAGTCCACTATAATAAATTCAGACTTAGCTCACTGCTTCTGATTCACATACCTGCTAGTTTGGAAATAAAAAATGAGCGATGTCTTATTTTTTCAGCTAAGGATTAGAATTAGACACGGTTTCTGCCTTGTTTCTACTTCCAGTCATCTTGGGTGTGTGAGGGAGAGAATGAGAACAAGACAAAGACATCTACAAAGAGAAGTGGAATTTTCTTTGTGACCAGAACGGAGATTACTTACTCTTTCTAAGCGTGCATTTTTCGGTGGCTTAGTTGATGCCATCATCCCTTATTTTCCAAATTTTTTAGCTTTCAAAGAACAGGGAGACGTTGGAGACACTCTCCTCTATTCTCCACTAGTACACAGAAAAGCTTCTGCTGTGGAGTTGCAAGGTTTGCACTTGCCTTTGCCCTTTCTCATCCACCTTTGAGGTAAGCTGTGCCATTTTCTGGTTGCTATGTTGTCACAGCCAGGCCGCGGGGAAGGTGCTGTCCAAGAAAAACAAATTGGTCATTCTAACAATGACCAGCAGGAGTCCAGGTAAACGATCTTTTAACAATTTCTTAAAGAACTTTGTTTTGTATAACAGATATAAACCCCAACTTACTTAACTATTATTGAGCTTTGTACACATAAAGAAAAGGGACATCATCTTGCAAGTGAAGAATAATGCTTTTGTATCCACTTCGGTTACAGAGACTTCAGATTCCTGCTGAAGAAGACGACTCAGATGCCCTGCAGTACCGTAAGAGTTACCAAGCGATTTCCCATCTCCAGAGAACAGCAACAAAGAACCCATTAGACGTGTCCTGGGAAGGCTGAATGCCCTGTCAGCTGAATCATCACACCAGAATTATAATATTTTAAGAGCTATGCTATACTATACAGAATTCTTTTGCATTAAAAAGAGATGCTTAATACCTAGCATATTGCTTGTTCACAGCGTGTTATTTGATTAAAAAGAAACCTGTTGAAATATATTCTCTTTTCTGTGGTATCGTGATAGGAGGATTACAGAGACTTTAGTATATGCCGTTTCATCATCCTTATCAGCCAAGGCATAGACTTTTTTGGGTGACTGCTGTATTTGTTGGATTACTGATCTGTATGCACCCCAGTTGTTGACTGCGATCAGGCCTTTTGTGAACCAAGCAGGATTTTATTCCCCCCCCCCCCCGATCCCGAGATTCCTTGCTGACATCCCTACCATGCTCAGCACTTGGCCATGCAGCATTTTGCTTGCATACTGCTAGTATGCATCTTCGGGTTTCAATGAGAGATTATGAGATAATGGGATACTTGGGTGAGCCTTGAAATTAAGATATAGAGCACTAGGCCTGGTTTCTTTTGCTTTTTTACTCACTTGATCACATCAGACTCTGGTTTTAAAATGATGATGTATTTTAGGGCAGTACTACAAAACCCTGAGGTAAAATATATTTCTATTAGTACTATGTCCAAAGAAAGATACAAAATCATGAAAATTGTACTGACAGAAGACTTCCTCTATCTCCATCTCTTATTTGCTCTTATTTTCATCTTAAGCACCTGCATTATTGGAGGACAATATATTAATCAGACATCTCACAAGCCAGAATCCTATGTAGCTTGATCACTTTTGGGGTAAAATGTAGCTAGACTGCCTAAAAATGCTTATTAGTCTCTATGGATTTGTGCTGAATTTATTTAATACAAACTGTAATATAAAAAGCCCCCTCTGCAGTTAATTAGCCTCCAGGTTATTGCAGGCCCCAAGGCACTGTATTTGAGTTGTCATTGCTACTTGCAAAGATCAGCAGTATTTAATTCTTGTGTTACACAAAGTAGATTGCATGTGCTTATCTGGCTAGTGTTAATTCATTGTTTCTAGGCTCTAATTTCATTTTTAATTTTCTTGGCTATTAGAGATGGTGCTAAACATGAGGAGCTTTGCTGAAATCAGATGTGTTACACTGAGATAGCACCAGTTTAAATTACAGCAGAACTAAACCTGAAGGTTCCTCCAGAATTATGCTATTGTAGCTGGGGGCAAGATTTGTTTCTGTTACGTGATAAACCTAAAACAAACAGGGCTCATTCAGACTCCTTTGGGATGGGGCAGACCTAGGCTTATTAATTATTCCTGTTTTCTAAGGAGAAAACATCAGGTTTCCTTCATTTGATAATCCTGTTTTCTCAGAAAACATTTACACGTGTTCCAATACCCAGTTAGCAGTGGCAGGAACTCTTTAGCGGTTAGAGAAGTGGCAGAAGGTTAAATCATCTGACTTTGATGTTATGTTGATTGTTTACCCTTAGTGTACAGTAACATCTTAAAAAAATGAAGCAAAGAGGGTGTATTCATTACTGGACAAACACAGCTGACAAGTTAAAGAAAGAATATGTGACTCTCTTAAGCCGAGACCAAAGTGCTTCATTTATAATGGAGATTACGGTAAGAACCAAATGAAGTTGTCTAAGGGAAAATGATGTCTCCTGAGCCTTTATTCTGGTTTGGCCACAAGTTAATAACACGACCAGCACTTAACAACAAAATGCAGGGCTGTATTATCTTTTAGCAAATGCCAGTCATGTGCAATCCAAACAGGTCAATTACTAGCAAATCTCCGAAGATCTCCTGAAACCTCAGAAGAGTTAGGGATGCCAAGAAAATGTCTAGATGCACGGAGACACAGGAACAGAAATAGGGCACAAACCAATTTGCAGAAATGGAACTTAACCCTTAGAGGGAAGAACCCAGCCTGCTACATATTCATTTCCATTTCATTAAATATTTATGGAGAGACATGCATGTAATGTGATTCTAAATTATGGAAAAAGCACAAAAGGAATCTGCACTGTTTCAGTCATGTTTAATCTATTGTTTTCAACCTGTCTGTATCTTGCAGGTGTAATGGACACATATGTTTTTTTCTGCCACTAACATGCTAGACATTTGAAAATTAACATGTTCTCCTGAATAATTCTGAATCACCACACACACAAAATACAGTGTAGAGGCCAGTGATAGCCTATTCTTCAGCTCAATACGCATGTCTACAACCTATTAATATTAATGAAACCTGCACACAAGCGTGTGGGGATAATTGACCCCATTAAATTCCATTTACTCATGAGCTACTTTGTAAGGTTTGCTCCTTAGTTATTGTAGTTTTTATCAAGGATGAAAGTTGTAGCATGTATTATGCTGACAGAAGGCTATTTCAAAAGTAGCTTTGTGGGGAAAAAAAAAAAGAAAAAAAAGAAAAAAGGAAAAAAAAAAA
>NW_008795702.1:1369671-1374841 GCF_000699145.1 Aptenodytes forsteri | reverse complement strand
GGGGAAAAAAAAAAAGAAAAAAAAAGAAAAAAGGAAAAAAAAAAAGAAAAAGGAAGTACCACAAAGAAACATGTTTTCATCCAAACTTTCAACAGCTAATGAAAATAAACTTATCTTGCTTTAAACTTCTATTGGGACGGGACATCAAAATATTGTGGGAGATGAAGAACCTCAGCCTGGATATGTTTTTACTGGGGATCTCTACTGAGTGGTCTTTTAATTTGCAGGACTTTGTATTGAGCTGGGCAGACATGGGAAGGATGAGCAGTATTTCAAACACATACCTGGAGATCTGAACTTCGATTTTTTTTTCTTAAATTCTGGGAATCTTGTCTTCACTGAGTCTTCTTTCATGCTTTTTCTATTTTCTGTCTGAGAAAGGGAGTAAACCAAGAGAGTCAATCTGTTCTCTTTTTAATGGCTCAGCTCTAAACATGTTAAGATTACTGACTTAATTCACTGGAGAGGATGCACCTAACGTCTCCTGATTAGTGCTAAGTGGAATTCAAAGTTGTAGACAACAATGTATGAATCACTTTTATTATCTTTTATCAAATAAGTGATATATTCTCCCTGGCCAGGAATGGCTGATCTCTTTCAGCTGGTCTTTTCTTTAAAAGAATCAGCCTGTGATATACAACTGGTTTTGCAAAGTTACATGCAACCATAATATAACCCCCCAGACGTACAGAGAAAGGAAGAATACTACTGTTTGAACTAGCATTAGTATTGCTGTAGCTAGTGCTTTGTAATAGATATTACTCAAAATAATTTTCCTGACAGTAATTTTACTTATTTTCTTGGTAACGATCTCAAACAGATCTCTTGGAACAAATCTCACAAACAGTGAGATCAAATCTTTCCCAAAAGGAGCACTCAGACAACACGAGCTGTTGTACTCCTTACTCTTTGTACACAATACAGAAATCAATACTTTTGCAGTCTTGGCGCACCTTCAAAATCCCCTTGTTCAGGGCTGCAGGGCACCTGAAGAAGGGTCCAGAATCACGCTTGCTGTCCCCAGACCTGAACTGGGTCTACGCAAGACGCAATGTCTCCATCAGCTCCAGACTGACACAATGCTAGTTGCACCAGAACAGAATGAATAATCTCCAGACATGAATTACTGGCACAATTAAAGCAAGAGCACAGCTGACTGATATACCGAACAAAAGAGCTTTGGCAAAGCTTACAGTGGAAAAGCATATAGAGGAAATTCGCTCTTGGCGTTGAATGCACCCGAGTAAAAGCAGGACGAACTGCTGATTAACAAGCTCAGACTCTGCAGACCAAATACCAAAGGATGAACAATGGCAATAACATTGTTATGTCTCTCTACAGCATGCATGCAATTTATCATTAAGTTACATTCCATAGGCAGCTCCAGCAGCACATTTTCACAATCTAATTGATACATATGAGATTTGGCTTGCAGCTTTCAAAAAAAGTCAGAAGTACAGAGAATTCTGTTCCATCCAACAAGAAAACCAAAGCCCTGTAATATTAGTTATAACTGCAACAGATTTTTATGACTCTAACACAGCTAGTTTGCTCGGTAAGGTAGACAGTACGCAGTTGCATCTCAGAGGGTGCACATTTAACTGGGCTGCTGGGGTTTCCTCATAAAGCACAACCGTCTGATCCCTCCACAGAGCTCTAGTAGCCTTGGGAGGGATGGCTGTCCTCTACGAAAGTCAGGTGAACCCCTCTCTGAGGGAGGTATTTTCCCCCATGTTGACTAATTTGATTCTTTTCATAACTTCTAGCAGCCTGTTTGCTGCAGCAGTTCCCAGTTCTCAGGGTCACCTCTAGAGCCTTTCTCACAGATTTTCATCTTCCTTTTCCCTGCCTGTGGTACTGAGGACAGTGCAAATAATTGATTACACGGAGCCATGACTGGCGATTTCATATCTGAGTTCATTTGGAAATTCTGAGTGAATACCCTCTGCTCCAAGTGTCGTACTTGTTTGACACTTTAATCTAATGCAGTCCTGGAGACACTTTTGGTCGCATATGGGAACCTCCCTGTCCTCCTTTACTGATTACTGATGCAAATAACACATTTAGGTTTCCTGCAATGGCTTTCTCTTCCAGAACTGCTCCTTTTGCACCTCCGTCATGTGTTGGCACCACCATTCACCGGTAGCCTCCTGGAGTCCGAGGTAACTGAACACAGTTTTATCATGTTTGTATGTTTAGCGAGTCACTCTTCAAAATGTTGTTGGCCTATTTAATGTGGTTTTAGTTAATTTCTCCAAGTCTATTCTCTTCTCTATTTTACTCCATTGAACATGACTTACTTTCTGAAGGATGGCTTTTTACTCCTGATAACCATGTTCTCTGCCCTTTTGACATAACTACTTTTGATATTCGAAGAGGCAATTTAATGATATACATTTACACTGAACCTCTATTGTGCCTTTAAGCAGACTCCATGAGGACTGTGCTACCTGCTCCTTTATTTACTTAACCTTGCCATTTTAAGGTAAATTGCTGCAAAGCTCGATGTTTTTGACTTTGTCTTTCTGTGAGGAGTTGAATTTGAGAATGGCAATGTCAGCACATAATTCTTTTCCTTATACTTAGAAAGTTGGCAGCTTAGCTCTGCTGAATGTATCTGACCACAAAGCGGTACTGGCATCCAGGTATCTCAGTCAACGTCTCACCTCAGCTCTCACTCCTCAGGTAAGCCGTTAGACCATCACTCCAGAGCTAAATGCTACTACTGTGGCACAGAGCACTATCTTCTGTGGCAGCTGTGAAAGAACCTTCTCAGGGTTAGACCATCGCCAGGCGAGGTGCTGTGCACGTGTGCTAGGGGGGCACAGTCCCCAGCTGAAGAAACTGGAGACAAAAATATTAGCTTGAGTTTCCAACTTTTCAAGTCCTGTGAGAAACAGAGTAATTTAGTCCTTTGGTGAAACGCAACGTGCTAGGCGAGGTCTTCTGAACTCAGTGCTTTCATATTACACTTGACCTGCTAGTTGGGTAACACAGTATGGCATTATCTGATTTCTCCAGTGCTTACAGCAACGTGACTTCATAATAAAAGCATTCACATTCACCTATACAACTTCAGATTTTGCAAGACTGTTATGCTTCTAATCATGAAAAACATGGCTTTATTCAGATGATAAAGTAGCCATAAACAAAGAGCTCACAGGAGCAGGCTGACAAAATAAACTTTCTATGTTAGGTATGTATGGTGATGTAGTTTGCGGTGACAGCACATTGCTCAGACGAGCAGGTCATATGCTGCTTCCTATTATACCAATGTCAACCCAGAGAATTTCCATTGTCTATATTTCAACCAGTTCAACTAAGATAAAGATCTCTACACAGGAGTTCACAGCATTTTTTGCCACTGTATAGTATTATTAAAAAAAGAAAGTACTGTAGGGGTCCAATTACTTTCAATATTGGTTCTGATAATAAGTGCACTACAAATGGTTTAGTCTCATCCATTAATCATAATGAAATCATAAAAAAAAGGCTGAAATAGATTTCAGTAAGGTATCAAGCCCTTCTCCCGCACCGTTATGAAATTTAGGCGTGTGACACGAGGCAATGCCCATCACAGCGACTGGCACTGGAAACCAGACACCTCGGGGCAGACATTGCCACGTTAGGTCTCACAATGACAGGACTTTGTGTGGATCAAGTCCCCAGCAGTAAAAATAAAGAAAGATGAAATTATAGAAAGGAAAATAGAGAGGATGGTTCTGAGGGACAAGTTAAGAGGTATTCAAAAAGCATCGTGCCACGTGCATGCATACAAGAACGACAAGAAAGAAAATGGGAAGCTGTAAGCAGAGAGGTGGGATGGCAGAGCTGTCTGGGAACAGCACAGACAGGTCTAAGCCCAGACTGTGATCCCCAGCCTCTTCCCCTGCTAAACTCTGGACCCAACTAGCTGGGGCGGGTGCGCTGGGACCCCTCCCAGCCCCGGCAATGGGGCGCTGCCTGCCTGGGCCGGCTGGACTCCGCAGTCCTCGCCAGGTCTGTGTTCCTGTGCGTGCGATTGTCCTCATCTGAAGGGGAAAAGAAAGCGTTAAAGGTGTCACAGGGTGGAGAGGTACAGCAGGTGATGCTCTAGCCTGTGGTCACACACCAGCCAGAGCCCTGTGAGGGTTCACTTACCTGGCAGACCAGAGCAGGTAAATTGAACTGAAGGCACACGGAGACAGAGCGACGAAAGTAGGGCAACAGCCTGAGTGGCTTAACTTACGCTAATGGAAAAAGGGATTTGAATAGCTAAAACCTGGTACATTGAACTGAGATGAAAATATAACCCTAAGTATGTATTTCTGGGCTGTAAGAGGACTGGTAGAGAGGAGGAACGATATCCATCTTACTCCTGTCCTGGAGGATTTGTTCCCCCCCTCCCATTTTTTAATAACACAGAGAGATGTTATTTTCAGTCTAAATTATGCCTTTTTGTATGTAAACTCAAGAACAATTGGAAATCTGGTTCCAGGCTTAGGAGTGAGGTGTATATGTGTACAGTCATGTACAAACACCTTTTCACAAAAGCATACACATACTTACGCCCTCCCCACCCCCCATTTCTCTGTCTCCAAATACCTGTTTCATTATGCGCCCTCACAGAAAGTGATGGCAAATTGAACTGAAGGCACACGGAGACAGAGCGACGAAAGTAGGGCAACAGCCTGAGTGGCTTAACTTACGCTAATGGAAAAAGGGATTTGAATAGCTAAAACCTGGTACATTGAACTGAGATGAAAATATAACCCTAAGTATGTATTTCTGGGCTGTAAGAGGACTGGTAGAGAGGAGGAACGATATCCATCTTACTCCTGTCCTGGAGGATTTGTTCCCCCCCTCCCATTTTTTAATAAGTATGTAAACTCAAGAACAATTGGAAATCTGGTTCCAGGCTTAGGAGTGAGGTGTATATGTGTACAGTCATGTACAAACACCTTTTCACAAAAGCATACACATACTTACGCCCTCCCCACCCCCCATTTCTATGCTATGATTCTATGATTCTATTATGCGCCCTCACAGAAAGTGATGGCAAATAACCACACAGGATTTTTTTTCCCCAAAAAATCAAACCTAGTACAGGCTGTTTCCTGGAGATAAAATAAAAAAGAAAATTACATTTCTAATTCTCAATTAATCAAATGCTGTACCTGAAAGAGCAAAG
>NW_008795702.1:1359256-1369359 GCF_000699145.1 Aptenodytes forsteri | reverse complement strand
TTTTTTTTTTTCCCCAAAAAATCAAACCTAGTACAGGCTGTTTCTGAGAGATAAATATAAAACAGAAATTACATTTCTAATTCTCAATTAATCAAATGCTGTACCTGAAAGAGCAAAGGGCAGATTCTATTCACATTTGTAGCAATGTAAAAAAACCAGAAAAATTTATTTTCACTCTGTTCCTAAGTACCAGAGAGGAATCTGCCATTTTTCTGTAATAGAACAGCATGGAATAATAAAACTTTGAATTTCAGCAGCCTGTTTCTATGTGAGCATTCTCATTTCACAGCTAAGTCAGATTAGCTCCACCATTCTCTTTGGAGTGGGAGTCATGTAGGTTCATTCTCATTTTATGGATGAAATCATTTAAGAAGAAACTGATGCAATGCAGAAGAAGATTGACTGAAGAAGAGATGGGATCCAGGTCTGTGGCCACCTAGTTGTGTGCATTAACCTCTAGGCTTCCCAGCAGCGTGTTGCATACCAGAAAATGACTTTCCTACCTATTCTCTTTTTTTCCAGTCCTAGGGTAACAGTAATATTTCAAAAGAAATTAGTATTTTTCACGTTGGATGGGAGGGGGTATTTTAAGCAGATGTATGGTTAATCTATTTCCTCTGGGGCAAATTCTGCCTGCGCTTTCCAATGTGCAGTTTATGCTGCCACCAACAGCACTTCTCTGGGTAGAGCTGTCTGGACTGGCAGAGTGCTGAGGGGCAGGGAAAGAGAAAACCCATGGGTTTACCTGCTCTCTTCATGAAATGAAGGTATACCCAACCCCTTGCCCCTCCTCCTGGCCTCCCTTGATGGCTCTTCTTAGTATCAGCACTACACCTAAAAGACATTTATTTCTTCTCTTTCATTTGAGCTGTGGCAAAACTGGTGGAACTGTCATATTATCCTTGGAGAAAATTAAGGATCTCCTGGGAAATGCAGAATTTTACTATTCTAATCTGCCTTTCTCACCTCCTACTTTAAAAAAAGTTGGTTTCTTTTTTTTTTTTTACACATTGACTAAAAAGTTGTGCTAAAATACAGATAAACCTCTCTCAGCAGTCAGTGACACCGAGCTACATGTAGTCTGTGGCAAAGACATACCTAAGAACACGTTTCATACTCTTTCCCTTCTCTTTTTGGCACAGCATGGAATTTAATGATACATACGCTAGAGCCAAACTACAATAGTTTTGACAGCTGTGGGGGAAGGGTGGCCGGCGTTGTGGCTGAACTCCTCACCCGTTCCCATGGGGGAGAGGGTGCCTTGCAACTAGACAGATGGCTCCTACAGAAGGTCAGCAGAAATGTTCGTGCATACCCTACTTATTTTTGCACGGTATTCATTGATTCAAACTGCTTCTAAGCCTCTCTCCCCCCTTCTTAATAGGAATTTTATCATGTTTTTAAATCTTTGCCAATTTCAACGTGGCTGATTTAATTTCACACAAAAAAGTGTGGGAGCAGCGGTCTCGGTTCCCCTGGATAAACACCGGACTACGTGCTACTTGTGTTTGACTATGTCAGCTGTGAGCTCTGTAAGTACGAAGTCCTGCCAGGCAAGACATAAATCTTTTGTCAATGAAAGGGGTACATTATCTGCTCCTCAGCTGTTTCTTTTCTGAACAGCTACCTGAGGTTTAAGATAAATATTCAACATGGTTATTTAAAAGAAAAAAAAGAAAAACAAGAACACTTTCTCTCACGCATTGAACATTAATGGCAAATCACAGAGAGCAGGAATCGGTCCTCACAGCATGTCCCAGGTCAGTCTAGAAATGGAGTAGCGCAGTGAAAGGATTGCTAAAGAGGCAAAGAATTTAACAACACGTTGGCTGCAATAGACTTTGTACCTTCTGAGTCAGTCCCCTGCAGTGAAGCTGCCAGATGAACTCCTGAGGCATCTGGGTGCAACTTTGCCGGGTTAACGAAGCTGTGCCCTGCTTCCCCAGGAACGTATTCAGTCCAAGCATGGGATTGTGCAGAGGGTTATGTTGAACTGGGATCCTTATTCTCAGCAAATGTCCTGTTGTTCCCAGGTATCTTCATACTGAAAAGCGTGAAGAAGTTAAACTGATGACTAGCCAAATACCAACAGCTTGAAGGTTCATGGATTTAGTAGCTCTCCATGAATCCAGTCAAACTCTGATCCATTTTCAACTCCTGTACATGCTGAATTTGAATTTTGGTATTTCTGATACCATTTCAAGGTGTTCTCAGCCTTGTGTGGGTAAGCTGATACGGTTACCCGGTACTGTTGGCCTTGTACTGTCCCACTCCCCAAAACATCCCCAGCGCTCACCCCCACCTTTCTGTGAAATTTGGCTGTTTCTCACATAACCCCTCCTTAACCACCTGTGAATTCCTCGCAGCACCATCTGTAAATTTGTCAGCTTCTCACCCCGTGGTCTGTCACGTCCAGCCATTTCTTGTCCCATGTCCAGTAGTTTCTCGCGTCTTGTTCTGTTAGGTGCGCCCTGGGCCAGGGCACAGGCAGCATCACCACCTCAGCCTGCTGCTGTGGGAGAGAAACGTATGTATTCTGCGAGGACTAAACAGTGTATAAAAAGTAAAAATAATGAAGATTATGGATTGAATGTGATACCCTTTTCTCATGCTGCTTAGTTCCGGGTCGCTTATGGAATGAGTTATTAAATGAGAGAAGAAGAGGTACCATCTGGTCCCATACAAAGGTAAAGCCTTCAGTGAAATAAGAGCTTGAAAGGGACATGAAGATGTTTGTGACCAGCCTAAGGAACTGGAGGCCACTGCGGGAAGCTGCTTCAGTGGGTGATGGGTTCAGATCTGACAAAACAGAACTTGGAGTCGAGAGAATTATACTTTAGGAGAATGTCTTTGAATGAGGAGGAACGGAAAACTAAATAAAACCACAATGATTGTAGGAGCCGTAAATAAGATTATATATATTAGATTTAGATAGGTCCTCAGAGGAAAATAAAAACATCTCAGTGTAAAAAAATCAGCTACAATAGCAAAGTGGATAGGCTTGCAAGTGCACAGGTCTTTTTATATGCAATTTTGGAAAGCCAAGCTATGCATATATGATTTGTTGCATTTTGTTGTAGAAGGCTTTATCCCATTTTTATGATTTTAGGATTAATAAACATTATCCAAGTCAAGCATGAAATGAGCAGCACCTCATTCAGCACATTCACTGGAATTTCCAGTGTATTTATCATTTTCTGCTAGGAGCATGGTTATAGCAATGATTAGAAAACAATATGGCAGGAAACTCTTGATGTTAAACATTTGAGTTATGTATCACAGATTGTCTCAAATTCTCTGACTTTTTAGATTTAAATCTTCTCAAAGTTTTCCTGAAGCTTTTGGCACATTTTCTGCAAAATGTGTACAAGAAAGAGAAGATTCATGGAGGACTCTAGCCTTCTGTTATTGTTTAAACACTGATGCTTGAGGTTTAAATTTACAGGGAACAAATCATTCTACATCAAAACTAAGGTGTTGCATGTTTATTTACAGACCAAGCTCCAGTAGTAATGTGTATTTGTCATGGAAACTGATTTGAATTTAATTCTAAACCCTGTTTTGCACCAGGAAAATGTGAGTTTCATTTTACTCGTCTCTGTTTTCAATTATAATTTGACAAAAGAAATAACCGCATTACCTATTTGATTTGCCAGAACTTTATCCCAGCACCACCTGTTGAGCCCTCGGCACTCGAATCCTGACATATAGCAGAGAACAAAATTATGCATTTGGCATACTAACTAGCAAGGATGCCAACAAAAGCATAATATAGCCTTTGTACTCAAAGTACAACAAAATATATATTAAGCTACCAACTGCAAAGGTTTAAGCAAGCCACATTTAATTATATATGAACATATCTTTCCAACAAATAACTCGGTAGAAAAATGGTATGGAAATTAGAAAGGACCCTTTTTGTATGGTCTGCTTTGGTAAATATTGCAAGCTTAAAATAAATAAAGTTTCACAATACCATAGTAGATTTACATTAGAGATGGCAAGAAGATAGCCGGCTAGTTTATACAAATAGATGGGTTCAACACTATCGGCTTCCCAGTTTAAACAAAATGCCCCGTGTTCACTTCTGGCAGGGGAACCGGCTGAGCGCAGCACTGGTCTCCCAGGAAGGTGGTAGAAAAGGCTCCCAGCACTAGTCCGGATCAAAACCTCTCTTCTGCAAGCAACTGGGACCAAAGCAGTAGGGATCAGCTGTGTCTCCGAGACGTGCTTCTCGAAGCAGCACTTTGCCAGAAAAGTAATCACGACTGCTTTCCTGGCCTTTCTGACCGGAGATCTGCACAGAAGAGGGGACGGAAGTTGAAGGGAGATAGGACAGGTCAGGAGGGATGAGGCAAAACCTCTGCTCCCCGGTTCTGCAGAGGTCAGATGAGGTCTGCATGGGGGCTGTGAACTCACGGGGGACTTGCACACTGGGAAGGGCTGCCAGTGGTTCTAGCAGCGATGCTAGAGTTTCCAGAGTCTGTCCAAAAATATGCATTAAATCACTGCACGCTTTTTAAGGGACTGTTTTTAAATACTGGTGACAATGACAATTTACAGATTTTTATCACCTCCCCAATAAGACTAAGAGAGAATTAAATCTGGAAACTTGATTATAGCATTACTAATTCAAAGAGACTGTTGGCCAGAAAAATGACATTGGATATAAAACGAGGATTGCGTTCCAAGGTAAGGAGAAAACAAGGAATGAGATCTTACTCCCGCTCACCCAGAAATCGCCACAACTGCCCTCAGACAGATCCAAGGATGAGGACAAGCTAAGGCAGAAAAAGCTAACTGACCCACGAGGAAGGGAAAAGCAGTTTGGGAAGTATAAGGAGAGGTTAATTGCCAGTGTTGCAAAAATTCTCCTGATGCATTTGTACAGGGCTGAGCACAGAGGTTCTGATGCTGGCTAAGGCTTTTGTCAACATTTTCATATGAAGCATAAATGAAAGACCATTAAAACTTTGGATAAGGAACCAAAATGCTGTAGGTTAAATGAAATACCTAGAAAATCTTTTAGAGACAATGAAGTACAGCTTTAAAATAGCTTGGGAAAAAAAACAACCAGTTTTGTAAACAAGGAAACAAACCAGCTGTAAACCACAGAGTAACCAGAAGATTTTACTTACTGTGCTAACTTTTGCACTCTGAGCTACTTAACTAATTATTACCACTGTAGGCTCATACAAGCCTCGCTGGAGGAAGCCTCTCTTTGCACCCGTCAGCTATCACTAGATACAAAGTTCTGAGATACGATTCCTGAACAGCCATCCAGAAAGTTTAGTGACTGAGAAAGTCCTCTGATAGAAAGTGGAACATTTCAAATTGTACCCAGAAAACTGGAGAATAATTTTGCAAGTGGATTGCTTCCTTACCAATGCACTGCAGCCATCAGCGTTCAGCAGAGGTTGTGGAACCTCCCTCTTTGGAGGGTTCAACTCAGCTGGACACAGCCACGAGCAACCTGATGTAATGAGACCTGCTTTGAGAAGGGGGTTGGACTAGATGACCTCCAGAGGTCCCTTCCAGCCTAAATTATCTACGAGTCTAAAACTGACCTAAAGTAATCAGAAATCTTTTCCTTACAGTTGTTATTGAATTAAATTTTACTGAAATGAAATTTTTCGCCTTATTTGTTTAAAGTTGGAATTACATATTTACTATTTATAATTCTTTATAAATTATACGTTTGTAATTATATATGTAAAAGTTCTTTTATTATTTATTTACTTTTTGTTTAAGGGATTGATTAAATAGAAGTAAAATCCGTAAATGGTCCAGTAAGCATACTGGGTGCCTGTGGTGCAATCCCAAAGAGCCAGTGAGAGTGCTTGCCTAAAACTCTGAAATGGCGGCTTGAAACATACCCCAATACCCTTAATTTTTCTGTGCTGAAAATGTAAAGTGACAATTGTTAATGAGAAAAACTTTCCTTCAAAGTTTTAATAGCAACTGTAAAACACCTGCTAAGAGATAGACCACATTTAGGAAAGCCAAATCTAGTTGATCTCTCCTTCTCAATTCCAAATATCCTTTGTGGTAACCACGTTTCATTCAGGGTAATAACACTAGAGGAAGCACACATATGCCAGATAGTTTGGCATCATCCACTTCTAGATTTCTCAGATGTCTAACAGCCAAGAAAACGTGCCAGCATTTTAATTTCTTTCAGATAGCTGATCCCATGTAATCTTTACTCTTGATGGAGCCTTCAGATGAAAAATCTGGATAGTGTTCAAATAGGGCATTAAATAAGCCTCCTATAACAGAATCCATCATCTCCTAATTTCTCCCTTGTTCAAAATAACTACAAATTCTTAAATTGCAATGTGGAGCTTTGAGTTTTATAATCATAAACTAGTAAGAAAACTCACTCCAGAAACACACTGCATTGTTTGCTGCCTTCCACAGTATCTCCAAACACACCTAATTTTTTTGCTGCCTTTCAAATAGCCTTGCAAAGACACTGAAAACACTGGAACACCTTCCTGCCCATCAGACATGCAAGGAAGCTGCAGGTGGGCTGATCAGCAGCCTGAGAGCTCTACAAGTGGCTTTTTCACCCTTGGCTGTGCTTTTGGGAATGTAATAAGCCCACTCTGAACATTTGAGGCTAGCATTTCATCTTGAAATTGAAATTTTTGCATGTAAAACAGCCATGAAAATTGTGAAGATTTACATGTAGATTACGGTGAGCTGTACAAAAGGCAGCACCTTTTCAGGCATTCTTTTAAGTCTGCTCTGAGTAACCCTAATGCCTCAGACACTGCTCAGCTCCATCGCCATTCAACAGGTAATTGCTATTAGTCCCTTGTATCATCATATAAAGTGGGATTCACTATTGAATTTAATTCCATTTAAATCTGGACCATTTGGGAAGAATTAATAATTCTGGAATTAAATGTCAATGGTTCTTACATTAGTTTAGCGTTCTGTCTCTGCAGCACCGCTCCAAGCGATTGCCCCCGGTTTGCATCACATTTCTCTTATTGTTTGAGTATTCTGATAGCACACACACATCCTTTAGCAGAAACCAGTGACCCTGGCCATCCTTTCACTTTAAGCTTGAGTTTACCTGTCACTGAAGGTGACTGAGGTCAGCTGGCTTAAAATGACTGATCTATAATCCAGACTTCCTGAAGGGATAAATTAAATCCAAAGAGAGAGTCTCATAAATTCCCAGGGAGATCTTAGTATCATAAAAATAGACTTGACACCACTCCGAAGTTCAGCCTCTGCCTTGACAAAGAGGAATCAAAATCAGCTTTGGTGCAGATCCTCCACGGGAGATACTTCTCAAAGTGCTACTGAGCAGTCTGTGCCTTCCTTATCTCGTGACAACTTGTCACTGATCCCTCTGCCAGCTTTCACTGACAGTGAGATACCGCAGCTGACTAGAAGTGGGAGAGAAAAAGAGCAACGCGTGTTTTCGTACTTCCCCATCTACTTCCCTGTTTCTCCTCCTTTACATCATTATTCGTGAAGATACTTCTGTAGAACTGGGCTCAGGGTGATTGATGCAGGGCACAGACAAGTGTTTCTATAGAAAAATCCGAACGTATGGAATAGAATTCTATAGAAACAGCTCTAGGAGCTTAATGTATTTGTAGAATTAACCTTGGTATAATTTTTTTGAACCACCTATTAAAGATCTACATCAAGAATAATATTCGCTATTGCAGTCTATGGAGTTTTTGCTGGAACTTGTCCTGTTCTGCTTCCTGCCCGTCATAATCACATCGTTCCTGCCGCAACCCGAGCCTTTCACCGGTCTGGAAACTGGTTGAGATTTACCCAGTACTGCTTCCCAACACAAAGCGATTTCCTGTCTCCAGTGACTGAACTGTTGCATTGAGACGGGAAGGAATCTAATGTCACTGTCACCCTCTGAGCTAGCAAGATGATTCATCAGTTTGTTTATGTACTGAAGGCTGCCAGTGAGGAGCATGCTTTGGTAAGGGGCACTAAAACGGGTGATGATTTCATTTGGCAGCACCTAATACCGACTGTTTACATTGGCACTTACCCATTTAGGCAGCTATGTAGACTAGGCAACTTAAGAAACAGGCATAAAATTATTACCATAAATTGTCTTCAAAGAATTGTCTTGATTCATGATTGTCTTAAAATATATAAACACATTTTACCACAATGATTTAGCCCGTTTCAAGGGATACCCGACGCACAGGGGACTCTTTCCCTTCATATGAGGAAAAACATCTTCAAAGAATTGTCTTGATTCATGATTGTCTTAAAATATATAAACACATTTTACCACAATGATTTAGCCCGTTTCAAGGGATACCCGACGCACAGGGGACTCTTTCCCTTCATATGGCAGTAAAAACAAAACCGCTATGGCCCCTGCCAAACTTGTGCAAAGTTTACATGGATTTGGTTGGACAAATGTGGTGGAAAATTATATCCAATGTTTTGGGTACCGGCCCATGCACCTCCTTACATCTCAACAGTGCCTCTTCCAGCTTTTAATGCAGATTTCTAAATTAAGTTTGTTTTTGTTTGGATTATAATATTAAAAAATAGACCATATGAAATAGAACGCAATTTTGGCTCTGTAAAATGTAGCTCTTCCTGATGCTTTTTTTTCTAATTGGAAACAGTAGCTAGTGATTTCTGCTCTGCTTTTCTTGGATGCTGCTCTTTTAGGGTTATCTATTGCCTGTACGAACAATTGCTCCTCACATGCTATTGAAATAGATCATCTTGTGATAGAGCTGGAGATGACACAATGTTATACTGAAGGTATCTGGTACAGTGGCAAAAAACATGGGGCTTGTCCTGTCTCACCACCGACTTCATTAAATTTCTGTGTGGTGGCTAGTTGAGTGAAATCGATAGGGTATATAGTAGTTACGGGGTGCTTCACCTATAGAATGAGAATTCTGCTGGACTTCTTAATGGACTATGATATATGCTATTGACAAGAATTATACAGTAATGGAGAGATTCCCATTTCCCCTTAAGTTTCAGCATTATACAGGAGGAGAAGGGAAAATAACCCGTTTAAAAATCCTGAAACATTTTGCAAGATTACATTATTTTGCATGTCTATAAACTAATACAATTTCAGATTTTTTCAGTGTCATTGGAAACAATCACAACAGAAATATTGTGCCAGGAGGAAAGTTTGCAGACAGCAAGCTAAGATATTTGCTTGCTTGTCTTCGGCACTTCTGGTATTTAAATCTGGGGTTCCAGGACTGTCGATACTTACAGGACACTTAACAGGAGTTATAAGCAGAGATCAATAGTTACTCCTACAGCAGGTCATCAGGCACATAACTTACTGAAGCGGAAGGCTCAGTGCTTTTGACCTCTCTCCTACCTCAACAAATAAATCTGAGGCTAGGGCAGGCATATCGCTGGTCTCAGGCTGGGGTCCTTCTGGAAATTCCTCCATCAAGTAGAGGCCCTCGAAGAAAGAATTAATTCATTTAGCCTGGTTTGGTACTGTGTTTGCCTATGAAGCATGAGCACGGCTGTGACCGCTGAGAATACATGGCTGCGTTCACGGAGGACTTGGGCTCCACTCTGCTTCCTGGGTTAAAAGTTTGGTACGCTTGCGGGTAAAACCTGGTAGGGAAAATTAAGTAGGTGTCATTAGAGATAGTCTAAAATTCCGGAGAGCTATCCTCTGATTGGGAAATTTTCCCTCCCCAAAGCCCCACCTTCCTTCCGAGGATGTTTTTGAGGGCAGGGGACTCCACCACTCAGTAGCGAAAAGGCAAAGTAGTTACGGGGTGCTTCGCCTACAGAATGAGAATTTCTCCAACCTCTGCTGTAACTTCAGGGGTTCGGTTCACCCGCAGCCCCGGGATTTGATCATCCCTTCGAACGCTTCTGCACAGGTAAGGGGGTAACAGCCCTTCGCTAGGCGACGTCTTCCTTTTATTTCAGTTTGGAAACCGACCGTCACCAACCGGACCGCGCGCCCACTCTGCAGCGAGGACAGCCGCCGTACCTGTCCCGCGTTTTACACAGCGGCGGTTGCTCCAATACCGCTGGCTGCTTTGAAAGCGCCCGGGAACCGAGCGCGGCGTAGCGCAGCCCCGCCGAGCAGAGTGCCAGGGGGC
>NW_008795702.1:1291866-1358871 GCF_000699145.1 Aptenodytes forsteri | reverse complement strand
GCTGTCAGGGCTGCGGGCGGGAAAAGGCTCCTCAGGGGTCCGGCGGCAACCCCGGTGCTGTCAGGGCTGCGGGCGGGAAAAGGCTCCTCAGGGGTCCGGCGGCACCCCCGGTGCTGTCAGGGCTGCGGGCGGGAAAAGGCTCCTCAGGGGTCCGGCGGCACCCCCGGTGCTGTCAGGGCCGCGGGCGGGAAAAGGCTCCTCAGGGGTCCGGCGGCACCCCCGGTGCTGTCAGGGCCGCGGGCGGGAAAAGGCTCCTCAGGGGTCCGGCGGCACCCCCGGTGCTGTCAGGGCTGCCGTGCGCAGCCCCCGCAGCAGCTGCTGGACTTCACCCGGGCGGCGTCAAGAAAATTTGTAATATGTGCGTTCTCTCTTTCATATTCAGAATATACACAAGGAGAAATGTCAGCGCCCAGAAGTTAATGTGCGATGAAGAAAAAGGCGTCGAAACGTTACAATTCAGAAGGATCTTTAGAGACAGTGTAGATAAGCTGCTATTTAGAAAGACCTTTCTTGGGGGGTCAATCATTATCATGATTGTTTTTTGAGTAAAATGAATTGCCATTCTGGAATTTTGTACGTTTGTCACTGAACATGGACCGTCCAAAAAATGCATTACGTTTAAAAAATTTTTTTCCCCTGCCTTTCCTCCGATTTATTTTTCCCCTTCAGCTGAGAACTTTTATTCTTGTTCGACTTCAGGGACACAGTGGGCAGAAGACACAAACAACTTTTCCCCAAAATCAACTATTTATTTTCTGCTGTGTTTCTGACATGTCTTTTGAGGAGGAGGAATTGAAGAGCGAGAGGGGCCTTTTATTTGGAGTTGGGAACCCAGAGGTTTTTTGTTAGTTGGGTTATCAGGAATTGTGAAAAATACCTCCAGCGCACAGCACCGTCCAGTGCCCCGACCTAAGAGACCCCTGCGTGTCCCGGGTGCTTTTTGCCGCCGGCCCCGCCAGGCCAGCCCCGCCGTGTGCCTCCGCACCGCGGGCAGGGCGGGAGGATGCCCCGGCTGTGCCTGGCAGCTTCCCTGCTGAACTCCCCGACCAGGGGCATCCCCTGCCTGCGCGTCACCAGAGGCCTGGGGCACAAGGGGCATGGGTTACACATCTCCTTCCCACTTTCTGGGTCACGTCCAAAGCTTGGAACCTACCGCAGATATTTCTAAAACCTTTTCCTTAAATAGCTCAAACTGCAGAGAGAAAAATAAATCCGGTTTATTACCCGGTGCTTCTTCCTCTGCGGATGTGTTTTTTATCGTGCTTCTCCAGTGTTGCTCTGAACTTTGTTTCGTAAATACCTACATATAAAAACCCCAAAGAAAACTCTGGGTACATTTATATTATTTGTCTATTCTTTGATTCCTTAATATGAAATAAACTGAATCAACCATTTAGGTTTACCTTTCTATGCTTAAAAAAGTAATGAAATATGACAGCTTATGGCTTTTCTCCTCTGGATGGCAGTAACTCCTGCTTAAACGTTCATGACCCGTGACTGCAATATCCCGCAGCAAGGGATTTCCTTTTCTTTGTCAGTGTGCTATCCAAAAGAAACATTTAATTTCATTCGTTCCATGTTTTTTCAAATCTAAATTTGAAAGCTAAGTAAGATTTCAAATAAGGGATCTGTTTAATGTAAAAATCTAATTGCACGAGTTCTATGTCTAAAAACAGAACAGGAATCAAAAGAAAGGAATTGATGCTGGGTATTTCTATCTATTTGTATCTGATTACACGTTCCATAAAAATTAACGAATGTTGCTGAGAAAATCAAATTCCTTGACATTAAACAATGAAGCAATACATCCTGACCTGAGAGTGTACCAGAACATCTGCCCCTTTAAAATGTTCTCACTGTAACAGAGCACATCTGGATTTCTTGACTCTTCATTACAATGTGAAATTCTAAAACAGAAAATACATCCAAGTAAAGGTGATTTCCAAACCCGCACTGTGCAGCCCTGTAAGTTAGTTTAAACAAGAGGTATGAGAGGGAATTAAGCCCTTCTCCCTCCACAGCCGACCAAATAACATGTTTGCAGTAACAAAGCTACGTTTGCATGTACGACTCCGGTCTTCTCACCGGCCAGGACTAGCTCTATTGCCTTGTTTTCCTGCTGGCGAAAATGATGCAGTTCAGAGCAGCAATTTCCAAAGATGAGTGCCTGTATTTATACAACTGAACCTGCACTTTGGGCATGACCCAAGTCCCTTGACACCTTCCCGCTGACCCTGGCCGGCTGAGGTCTGTCCTTCAGACAGCCTTATTTCTGGGGTGCTGCGAGGGCAGCGCTCCCCAACCCCTGGCTCAGCAACAGCACACGGTACCTCTGTTTCCTGATATATGTTATTCTATCAGGGAGAAAGGAACTGATTCTACATGTGCGTTGGGTTCTTGGTCCATGGGCTGAGATGGCCAGCAGGGGCCTGAGAGTGGTTTTTGAGAAGTGGGTGTTTTTCTACCAAGAGTGTAATGCTACCAACTCCTTTGAAAACCTCATCTGTTTTCAAATGGAGAAAAAAAATACTTGGCTCCTAGAACTGAGAAAAACATTTCTGCCCACATCTTTTTCAGTGGAAAAAACAAATTTGGCAAATTTGGCAAGTTGACATTAATTTCTCCAGAACCAAGACACTATTTACATTTTCCCCCCAAACTGCTAGTGCTCAGAAAAGCCACTTACTTATACTGCTCTATTTCTACCACTATTGTCCTGATCCTCAATAACACAGCAAGGTTCTGCCCATTCCTCTATCCTTCCTACATCTGAACGAGGGAAGCAAACCAGTTTTGTGGTAAACAAGCCAATCCTCTAAAGGGTCCTACCTAAGCATTGGAAGTCCTCTGTGGTGACAGAAGCATCAGTCCAGCACTGGAAATGATGTGTTTTGGGAAGGCGTGGTGTCTCCTGAGCTTCTTCAACAGACAGGGGAGCAAACTTTGTTACTGTCCTCCTGGAAAAAGAGCAGCACCTACTTGCTGACATGAATCCAGCTCCACAGTGCAGAGGGAAACAGAGAATCACTGGCATACCATCCTGACCTCCCCTGCTTCATTGTCCAGGTAATTTTCTTGAGGAGCGTAGCAGAGGTGCTCGAGAAGCTTTAAAGACTGAAGACATCACTGGGAGATAAACTGCACATTACTCCAAGCTATTGCCCTGGCCTCTTTTTTAGAGTGTCAGGAAACCTGAAAAATAATAACGTGGATGCAGCTAAGAAGGTGATATTACAGCTTGCCACAAAGCTGAGCTTTCAGCCTTTGAAAAGACAAATAAAAGTAGATACATAATTTGTTACACTGGTTTTACCGCAGGTCCATACCTTTGACATTCCCTGATTTGCTGCAAAATTTTCTCTGAAGTCTTCATTAAGTTCTGGCCCTGGCACCAATTTGTCAGCCATCCCAAAAGGTTCCTCCTTAGCACATTTGTGAAAGCCTGTTGTGGCTCATACTGGCTTCTGAGCTGGGGGAGGGTGGGCGGAAAGAGGGGGAAAAAAACCCCAAACAAGTATAGAGAAAATACATGACTGGTGGCACGTAGAAGTTCTTCTCTGTCCTATTAAACATAGTGCTCTCTCCCCACTTCAGTGTGTGCGTCTGCCTCTGTTCACCATGGTAGCAGGTAAAAGGAGGACAGACATAGTAAAAAATATTAAATGGATTAAATGGTCAGCTGCAGATTTATTTTTACTGTATAATTTTCTAGATATAAGCTTTGTCCAGAATGTGGGAGGAAGGTTTCTGCTGTGTAACACTGTGCTACCAAATACCTCAGCTCTCTCAAGCTGCCCTATGAGCAATCTGAGCGGCATTCTGCATAGTCTCTTTTTGAAAAAGATGTAATTCATAAACCTCCCCTTTCCCTTAGGCTCCAGACAATGTTCGTACCCATTTCCTAGATGGTGATATGTACACGTGGCATAGTAGAAATACAGACAGAACACATGCAGCAATGCACGTGTTTTAAAAACTCTGTTCTTCATCTCCCCGATATACTAAAATGGAGGCTGATGGAAAACGAAGATGCTTTCCTGCGTGGTGCGAGGTGCCACTGTGACAGCCGAGGCCAGGAGAAGAGAAGGCATGCAGAAGATTTCAGGCTGAGGTCCAAAACAGAGAGATTTCAAGTTTATTGTGAGGACAGAAGAGCAGTGTGCACTTGAATTTCTAGCTGTTGGCCCTATAACTCTACCCAGTTAGTCAGAAGGTTAGGTTATAGCTAGAGCTCAGTTTGAAAGAAGATTTCAAACAGATTAAAAATTCCTATTCATTACAAGCTCCTAAATTAAGTGAAACTCTCTGAAAGTTTGGTTTCTTTCTGAATCCTGAATCATTCTTTAAATTATGGTCAGAGGATATGGTCATTTTGGATTCTAATTTAGAAACACATGTATGGGATTTGTGCTAGCATTCCTAATGTCCGACGTTACAGAACTGCCAATAGTTTGTCAAGAAAAACACTCACTCTGGACTTATTTTAAAATAAAGAAAAATAATTAAAGAATCTGCTGGGATCAGCAGCCCTGTCTCCCAGACTAGAGATGTTTTGCAACCCTAGGAGCTCAAATGTAACTGCAAGATGACCTGCAATGTGTGCAAGAAATGTGAAGTTTCTTGGAAATGCCTCCTTCTATTTCCCCAAACTAATTAGCAAGAGCAGCCTTCCAGGGCCTTACAACAAGGCATAAGCTTTCTTGCTTTCTCATGCAAATGCAGTGGTAGGAGTGGAGCCTTACAGCACAGCCCTCTGGAAATGAGGGCAGGATTGTCCTTTCCGTGTTGGGATAACAGTAGGATCCCTTCTAGAGAATGCTTTCTGCTAGGTGCGGCATGAAGTTCTCTGCAGTGTTATACGAATGGACAGTACAAATAAAATTCGTCCTAGTTACAGCTACTTTCAGGTTTGTTTCACCTTAGCAAGGTCTTGTTGGCTTGTCTTTATGTGTAGCATCAACTGCTGATTCTACCTGCAGGAAATTAAAGGAAAAAAAAGTTTCTCTGCGTGGGATACACACTTGTTTTTAAAAGAGCTGTTGTATAAAAACCCCCTCTGCTTTCTGGGTTGCTGGAGTTTCCAGAGGCAGACTTGTCATTGTTGATAATACATTAAGCACAATACATCAGCCCGCCACAGAAGGAGATTTCCCAGGATTGGCTACGCCCTTTGTAGAGCAGTAAGCAAGAATGACTAAGGTATAAAAGGGCATACTGTGGTGAAGCATTTTTGTGAGTGAGGACTACAAGGGCAGAGAAGTCACATTTAAAACTAAAACCTTCTGCAAACCATGAAGAAGTTGGCAAGAAAAGTATATAGGGGAAAGCAATCAAAGGCAAGTCTAGAGAACAGGCACACATCCAAAAAATCACCTGTACAACAGGGCTGGCTGCTGGGAAACCCCTGGGCGATCCAGAAAAAAGAATCCTTTTTTCATGTGATGGCACAACTGGCTGCAGAGATGGGGCTAGTTCAACATCCATGGGCTCCCTCCTGCCGACGTTGCTGAATCTGAAGGATTTATTGCAGAATAATCTGAGCAATATCTTGAATCCTCAGTTGCACACAATTAAACCACAGCGGTTCAATGTTCAGGGACTACAAGTGAAAAGAAAGGACAGAGTCAATTTGCAGGAAGCATATGTCCTGTGATAGATGTCCAAGTCATATTTAAACTGATTTATAAACGGGTTTCTTTGTAAATCAGTAGTATACGATACCTCCCCCTGCTGCTAGCCTCCCCAGTTGTACTGTGTGTACCTGCACTTTCTACGTGATTTGATTTCCTCTGCTCTGTCCCCTGCTGCACTCTGTGGACCTTGCTAAGGTTGCGAAGGATCTTCAAAGTTACAAAATTGTCCCTGATATAATTGGGTTGCAGTGCTACTTTTTGATGAAACTCTGTTTGTAAGCCCAAATATTCCACTGTTTCTTGCTTGTTACAGCCAACTTTTCACAAATGAGATGGATGTATTTGATAAAACAAAAAAACCCATGAAAATGAAAATCAGGCCTTTTCATACTCGCCTTTGCTTCAAGGGACACACAAAAACCGGAAGAGCATTGAGATGATAATGGACTTTTGAATTGTCTATAATTGTTCTGTTAGCAGCAGACTGGCTGTTCAATAAACCAACGACATGAGGATACAAACCCTTGCATGGGCAAATATGCTCAGATTCTTTGAATTTGTAAAGTTTGCACTAGCAATTACCAAAATATATTTAACTCCTTCCTGGTGACTTTGGAAGGCTGACCAGAATGCCTTTATGTAAGTTGTTCCAGGCAGCAAAGCTTCATGCATTTGGGGGATTATCAATACATCCTCTCCTCCTTTTCACTTCTTTTACATCTTTACAAAATGACTTACCCCAATATCGTTCTAATCAAATTTTAAAAGCATGTGATTGCTCAGATCTTCAACACAGCAATGTCCCCTCAATGATCCCTCCTCCTCAGATGGGTGTACATACCAGGGTGTTTTGAATAGCACCGATGGCCAAGGTTTCGTGAAGCCATTTCAAAGGTCAAAAATTGCCAAGGTGTATAGTTCTTGGCTAAGGGGAGCACCACGCCTTTGCTTCAGTAACCGCTCAATGTAGGGGTGTAGGGGCTGCTGTGACAATCCAATGCCATCCATCAAATCCCTTCTGAAAGGTACCTGAGAGCTAATCTGCATGTTACAAAGCCGCTGCAAAAAGGACCAGTGATTCTAAATCACGGATTAGCAAGTTATTAGTGTATCTAGCACACACTTTTCTTAGATTTTCTCCAAGATTAAAGGTTTTCTTTTGGTCATCTTTCTTGGCAGTTCAGAGCAAAGAATGCCATTTTTGCATTAAAGAAATACTCCCTTTTGATTGATGGAAGTTGTTTGCTGCATAAGGAATTTAAGCAAATGACATGATTTGCTTAATAAGAATTAACACAGGAGTTTTTATAAAAAATAAAGGATTGTCTTTGATTTCATATCGTTAAATAATCAAAATTATCTTGTGGCTTAATAATAATAATAATAATAATAATAATCCCTGAGTGTGATCCCCTACTGACGCTGTGGGTCAGTCATACCATCTGGGAAGAGACAATTGCAGTTGACGGTTGTGCCCAAGGCTTGTCCCCACTTCACTTCTGACGGCCTGTTTTCCTCTGTTGTTGCCCTCAGAATCTGAATGACATGGTTCATTGCAGACAGCACCTGAAAGGCCTTCCAAGGAGTGCACGTCCGCACACGGAAAACAAAGCAGCTCAAAGCGCTCTGACTTGCTCACATCACCAGAACAGATATAGAGGGGAAAAAAACTCTTTATGACCTGGCATTTCCTTTGCAGCATCTGTTTGTCACCCCGTGATGGGCATGAATAGCAGGAGGTGACACGAGTGTTGCTTTCAAGCTTTAAAACTTGGCTCTGTAGAGGCTGCTTCCAACAGGTGAGTGAAATGAAGAAAAAATGGGGCTCTTTTCATATTGATAAATCCAGCTGAATTGTGAGCATTCTTGAAAGTGTGCGAGGCTCTGATAAGAGTTTTATCAAGCATGTATTACATCAACTGGCTGCTACACTGGCCCTCTAATCAGCTGGTTTTCCTAGCAACAGTACCCAGACAATAAGCTCACATCTATTGAGGAAGCACTTCACTGTCAGTGGAGATGCTGTTACAGTAATTCATGCTTGAGACCAGGTGTAAAGAAGGACAACCCGGCCCCGGGTTTAAATACGCTCAGATGCTGGGGGAACTGAGGGTCTTCTAAAAGTCCTGTTCAGTGTAAACTTTGGTTCTGCACATCTGAGAGTCCCCCCATCTTCATGAGAAAGAATATGTATTTAATAAGTTTGTTGGGGAGTCAACAGAAATAAGTGTTAATAATTAAAACCAAACCTCTGAGAAATGTCCTTTCCAGATGTGTTTTTTGTACATGTAATTAAGTTTTAACAAGGTTTATTCAGCTCTATAAGGACTTTGCATAAAAGCTTTAGTGGGAATGCAGAGGACAGAACTCCTGATCTAGAAAAGAGAAAAAGGCCCATGAATATAGTTTCTTTTGTTAAAATAAGACTGAGTTTGCAATTTCTTGGATTAAACTGGGACAGACTTTGAGAGACTGCAAAGGTCTGAGAATACTGAGAGACTTCAAGCGTTCAGTTTTTCATCACTGGCAATATTAAAATCCCTGGGTAAGATTACTCTTTGTCTTGTACTTATATAAATAAGGACTAATTCCACTTAGGAAATGCAATAGCTTGATTTAAAGGGAATTATTTCTGGCCATCAAAAGTGGCAAAAGAGTATGTCTCGCACTGAAAATAAAAGCCAGCCTAGAATCTGCTCTGCCCATAGAACAGTAACATACACTGCAATCCATATCTGTGCACCTCCTCTGAAAGAAATCTGGTGGTTTTTCCTGAAGCTATTCTGGGATAATTGTATCTTTGTCCATTATAAATTCAGATATATTTTTACAAGCAAAGCAAGGGTCCCGTTGGCGCCATTAGCAATAATCCTTTAAGAGATTTCCAAAGATATGTCTTGCTTAACTTCAACAGGGAGTTAACTAAACACTTTACAGAAATTTTATTTTTCCTCATAAGCAACAATAGATCCCTGTAAATGTAAAGTAAGTCACACACAATCAAATATGCTGGCGTAAAAGCAGTCATGCTCTCACTCCTATAAAAAGTAAATAAATGGTGCCAATAAAGACATGCCAACATGTAAGAATAAACCTTTTGTTTTAAAGCATATATAACCAAAGAGCGTTTTATAAGCTTTTAAAAATTCATTAAGACTCAGGCCTTGGCTGTTTGGAAGTCTTTCTCAGTGACTGGATCACCAGAAGACCGTTTGGGCTGAATTCTGCATTTTCATATATAGAGGTCACAAAATAACGAAAAAGCTCAGTTTACTTGAAACTGGGTCCTATTCTTATCAAGTTGTCATAGAAAGAGAGTAGAAATAAATTTGTCCTGGTCTGTCCTTTCCTTGCAACCCTATCCACTGTAGCTAGCACTGGGGAAGACTTGTTTTTCCACCTACATCCCGTGCTTCTTTTTGCTGTCTTGGGCTCCCTCCAGGAGGGTAGGGGACTTTCACAAGTCTCCTGAAATACTACACTCTGACTTCTTACGGACTTACTCAGAGACTGTAATGGCTAATGTGTTTACAGTTATCAGCCAAACAAATGAGTATTTTTTCACCTAAAAAGTGTTAAAGCATTTCATTGCACTAGAAAGCTGTCGTATGAACTTTATATGATAGCTGTTACAGTGGAAGTGTCACAGGAATTAACATATAGGAACACCTCAGCAGCCCATCTAAAGTGATACCCTCTCTCTCAAAGCAGTCAGCCACAAACATTTCAAAATGGAGGCAGGCAGTAAGCAGGATATGGGCTAAAAATGAGCAAAAATGTTTGGATCCATATACAAACTTTCCCAGAGACCACTGGAGTCCAGATTTCGGTACAATCCTCTTTGTGTGCTAAGGCTAAGAATAGCGCAGTCATGCACGGAGGACATCTCCTCCTTGCTTACATGCTCATGCATAACAACTTTCTACACTTTAAGCATACTTTACAAGGTAACTAAGGGCTTGCGGATTCTTCCTTAACAGTACAGTGAACTTGCATGTGATACACCCCAGTCGTTCCAAATCACCGAAATGTTCGAACTGCAATGCTGCTTACAGCCGGGCTTGTTCTAGGAGATAGCCGACTACCTCACAGAAGAAGTCTCGCCCTTTTTCTGGAGGCTGTTTCAAACTGGCAAAGCTGGCTGGGGCAATGTATGTGTGAGACACGAAAGACCAGCGTCCTGGCTTGCAAATGAGGATACAGGACAGAAAGGTGCTTCTGCACCCTAAATTTAACTGAACAAAATGCAAGTTTAAGCTGCCTCTCTTGCAGTTAGACTCCGTTGTATGATACGTTCTTCTAAGGTGCCTGTTTATACCAAGTCTAAATGTACAGTATCAGGATTTAATTCTGGAACGGACTTATACTTCCCATGTAATAAAAATGACTTGTATCAGTCAAAGTATCAGAAAAAGTGTGTATATCATGTACTCCCTAAATGGATTTGCCAAATCACCTGAGGGATGATTATTAATAGAAAAAGGTGGATGTATTGCCTTTGGTAGAGAGTTCATTAACTTACAAGTTAAGCAACAGTTGTTTCAGAAAATCAAACCTACCTGATGGCTGATTCCTCCAATTTTTGACCATCTGCATCACTCTGGAATATTCACATAAAAATGACATATTTGAAAAGTTGTGTTGTGTTTTTTTTAACAGAAACATTTAATTCTCATTCACAGTTTGCTGTGAACAAAAACTTCAACACTTCTAAGAAATTATAAAAGAAAGTGGTGAGCACATAAGGTTCTTGCTACATCTGTTAGGGAGCAGAAAAAAATCACAGAATCCTAGAAATCTGGGGAGGGGAATAGGAAAATTGGAGAAAAGGGCTGTATCCCAGCGACAGCTACACATGTGACTGTGCGGCACAAGCACTTATTCTAGTTAAGCTCAGAGTGCCTTATAATGACGTAATTAGTAAAGCACGGGCCATACCTTCCTAGCAAAAAATTTCAGAAAACTCCACTGGATGTTTTCCTCCTGAAAGACTTTTTTCGGGTTTCTCTAGGCAAAGAGAATGATCTAAGCTAATATATCTCACTACCACTAACAGAGAGCGTAGCATGTTGCTTAGCCTGCAGTGCATTAATAGTATCTGGTATCCAACTGATATGAGGCAACTCATTTCTCAGATGATAGAACCCTGTGGCTCAATTGTGAGATTCCAGATTAAAAGATTTACAGAGCATATAATCATTATAATACTCTCTTACCTAGATTCCAGGGCTTCCTCCATGGCTTCAGTGACAGTATTTCTGTCTCTGGTATTAATTGATAGTATGTTCACTGATTGGAGCTGTGAAAATTTCTTGTTGCCCTATTTAGCAACGACAGATCTTAGATATTTTAGAAAACGGTAATATATGGTTGCTTGGTAAGGGATATGTTGATTTATTCATCTAATTTTTGTAGGATGGCTATGTATAAAGGTCTCTTATTTTGACACGCGGAGCTGTAGAAGGAGTGACTGTTGGGCTCTGGAGCATTTCTTTTCCTCCTGGGTATTCTTTGCAGCGCTAAAATCTGAAAATGTATTGCTACATGTTAATCCACCTTGTGAGCTTTTCTGAAATAATCTAGCCCAGTTGGTTTTGACCTTTTTCAATTTGCAAACCTCTAAATGTTTTCCAGTAAGACTATGAACCCTCTCTGCGCTCTGAATTTAAGCTAACAGGTAACAGCCTCGCTTTCCTTTGTTACTTTTCAGGGATTGCTTGGAAATGGTCCCTTTGCAATGGTTGCAGGCCAGAGGTTGAAAACCACGTGTAATTTTATGGCCAAAGTCACAACTAGAGTAACTTGGCATAATTCCACTGATTTCAAAGGAAAAATCCTTTGATAGTATCAGTTAGAATAATGGCTAGTTTATTGTACATTAGCTGAGGATCTTCCCCTGGCTTTAGTCCTCCTCTATAGCTTTCATTGTGAGTAAGATCGAGCTCCATTTCAATGTAATTATACCTCCTTTGGGAAATATTCCTTACTTGCTACCCAGACTAGAACACATCGAAGAGCCCAAGAGGAAGCTTAAAAAATTTTACATGGGAAAACTCATCAGAAAATTCTTAAAATTGTATTTTACGCTTGGTCTCAGATGTATCCTAGATGTCTAATTTTTAAGACTCTTCAGTCAGATAGGACCTTTTGTCTCAGTGGTGCAGTGTAACATACGCACAACTCTAATATAAGTTATACAGTTAATAACAAATTCTGCTTGGCTTCTCCGATCAAGTAGTGCTACTGTTAAAGTCTTGAGCAAGGTATCAATGTCTCTGAATAGAGTTACGCTGATTTACACCAGATGATCATACGCCCAATTATTTTAAGATGCTTGAGGTTCCTCATGAGTGCAAAGGAAATAATGTTGCTGTTTCTTCTGAAAAAGAAAAGCTCAAATAGGAAGGTAGATATTAAGAAAAGTAACAATTAGGTCTGAAATGTTAATAACTGGATATCTTTTCTGAAGATAGTTGAAAGTATTTACATTGTAAAAGACAAGAAAATCTCTGAAAAATTAGAGAAAAATGGAAAATTGTCTTTTATGCTGTTACTGCCTAGCTCACTTTGCAGTTCCATCACATGACAACGAATAACTAAAGAAAACTATTATTATGCAAACCACTCCAGCACAAAAGGGTATTACATATCTCGTACAAAAGGGGGTTTCTTTAAAAAGCACAGCACATTCAGTGTTTAGGGTTTGCAGTTGAAATTCGTGGCCTTGCTTGCCAATATTATCATGCAGCTGGGTATTATGCTATTGCTTTGCTCTGAGGGGAAAAAAAATCACAATAAAGATACTCAAATGGGTTCATATTAAACTGTTGTATTCTCTTATGTTGCAATATCAGTTTTAATGATTTTTGGCATCTCTTCTCTAGCACAAAGTTCACAATAAACACTAGCCATACCGACTTTGATTGCAAACAGAAAATGTCAAAAATGCACATCATCTGATTTAAAAAATTATCACTGGAAAATAGTGTTAGGCATTATTTCAGTGTTGAAAATTGAGACAGTTGATAGGATTGGTAAAAGTATTTTTCTCTTATTTAACAGCTATGAGACAGAAGCCCATCTTTCTGTAGAAAAGGCGGCTTTTGACAGAATCTCTTCTATTGGTGCTGTAAAACAAGGGTTTATTATTTTAATTTTAATTCTAATTCTTTTTTTTTAGAAATTCTCTCCTATTTAAATAAAAGCAAAATTAGCTGACCCAAAACATTCCGTCCTGGTGAGTAAAATCTGAATGTAATCTCAGAAATCTTAACCTCTTACGACATGACTATTCAAACACTAATTTGGATGAGTAAATTACATTAGTCTTTACAGGGTTGGGTGCTTCCTGCTTCTTCTGTATACAATCTTAGTCGTATGACTGTTTTGAACCACCTTACTAAACGTCAATGATTTTTCTAAAATTCTTTTAAAGGAATGTTTTGTAGAAAACAATAACAAGTCACACAGTACAAGTCAAACAGTTTCAGAGGAACAGCTTAAACTTTTTTTCATTTGCATATGTCACGTTCCTTTCCCTGGCTCTTGGATACATACGTCTCTGGGTATCTCCAGCCAGGTTTTCAAGTCCTTGCTTCTGGTTTTGTTTTCTGTTTGTCCCCGAGTTGCCTGAGCATTGCCATCATAGAGAGCTGAAAGATAGGCACTCTGTGGTGATTTTATGTACTGAAAAACAAAGAAATGGCACAAAATGAGCATTTTTGTAGGAAAAGAAAAAAAAAAGGCTATGAAATGGTTCCTTGGCATGGGTGAGTACAGAAGCCAGTCTCAGACACTGAACACTCTGTGGCATCTAAACACGAAAGTCAGACTGGCCGTGGGTGTACAATAAAGTTAGCAATAAAAAAGAGAAATTTGGAAAGCTGTATAGCAATGAACATACAATTTGAACATACCTTCATTTCCTTTACATAAAGTACAAAAGATGCCACAAAATACTGTCCCAATCTCACTTGCTTATACATAACTCTTCTTTGTGCTACTTGTTCATTTAATTATAAAGAAACAAATTCCTACCTTCTTATTCCAAATTTTTAATTACTATGTCTTGTCAGGTATCAGCTATGTTAGAAAAAGTAGTGGTGAAAAAAACCTAATCTCAGTTTATGTACTTAAATATATACCAGGATCAGCACCGAGACAGATGTTAGCATTTCTATACCATTGTGGTCCTGACTTGTACATATACCGTCATTTACTACACGATTAAGCATTCTGATTTTCTTTCTTCTACCCTTTCCTCTGCTGTAAGTTATTAAAAAATATAGTTCCAAACTTTGTGTCAAACATAGGTCAAGAATAGATATGTGCATTTTGTGGTCATCAGCGCGTCTGGTACTTATGCTCTCTACATCACTGCAACCCGATTAACCGAGGTTCTAGCTTTCACAAACTGAAGGAAGCAAATCTATGGGATCAGCAATACAGCTCTGTAGGTAATGTCGTATTTCCCGAAATACTGTGTGCAGCAACGGGACACAATGACACAGCCCTTTCAAAAGAGGCAGACGTTATCATCCCCCTTTTATTGAAGGAAAGATTTGGTCACAGATGCTTGAAGAAGTTCAAAGTTTAACGCAGATCCTTGCACTGCCATAGCTACTGCACCACCATGTGGAAAGTTGGCACTGCTCCGATGATTATGATGACTGAAAAATTTTCTCTGTTTGGAAGACTGTTAGGAGACGAGCCATCCTGACAGTTTTGTTTACTGGCTTTAGTGGAATGTCAAACTATGTATCTATCCATAGTGGCTCAGAATCCTCCTGGGGAAATACTGGTTTGCTAAGCTTCATGTTGCTCTACGTCCACTGTGCTATTCATAGGATTAGAAGAGCGGGAATTTTGTCCAAGAGGGGAACTGGTTGGAAAGCTGTGTTTCCGTTCTGAGGGGAATTCTGACACACTGAAATCTGTTTTCTTTCACTGAGGGAAAAAGTCTGAATCTTCATCATTTCCGATAACAAAAGTGTATCCCAAAAATTTGAGTCAAAGTAACTGAAAGGCTTCATTTGACTGTCCAAATTATATAATTCTATGCAAACAGTGGAACTACATAATTTGTGGTGCCCTGATATTATTTGTACCTATAACAGTCTTGCAAAATCAACTTTCCCTTTGAATTCACATAAACATTTCTTTACATTACACTGTACTTCTGAAAAAAGCAGTAACATCAGAAAGTCAAGCTTTGACTTTGCACTAGTGGCACTAGGACAAGTGGTACTACCGACCACTTTGTACAAGTGGCACTTGTAGCAGCTCAGAGAAAACGTCTACAGGAGCATAATTGCCCATCTTCTCTTCATGGATTACTGAGTCATCTCCAAAATATTTATCAAATGATCACTTTCAGGATTAAAATTTTGATTGTGATACAGCATCTTCCTCCTCATGCTCAACATTCCCAGTTCACTCTACTTAACGATTGTCCCGTCCACATTTCCTGAAGGAGAAAAGGAACAGATCTACTGGGGGTTGTGCTTCCTCTGCCCTCTGCGCCATTGTGTATGGTACAAGCTTCTGAACTTGTGACATTGGCAATGCTGTGTAGAACATCCTATTAGACTAGCTGGATAGTGCCCGTATGTAATCTTGTATAAATACTAGTTTACTCATGCTTCCATTTAAGTATGATATGTTTTTTCCACTTAGCAGCCTTTTTTTTTTAATTCTCGACTTTTCTGGAATAACCAGAAAAACAATACAAAATAAAGAAAATGCACTAAACGAAACATACTAGTTGCTGGCTGTGATTAATTAATAATTATAAGCCCACACACACACATAGCCTCAATTGCTAGTGAGTAATTTACTTGCATGAATTCAATAAAAGCAGACAAATTTCAAAATACCTTAATCATTATTATTTTAATTGACAGATGAGCTTGTCTGTTGTCATCGCGTCCAAAAACTCACATTTCTTAAACTGAGAAGGGACACAGTAGGATCCTGTTATTTGGATTGATAAGGAACCAGAAGCCTAACCAAAAACCTGTAGCCAATACACAGAATATTTAGTCTTCATTGCCTACATTTTGCTTTCAGGCTCCCAAATGAGTTGCTCTGACTTACCTGGCTGTAGCAAAGGAGAGGATTTATTGCCATGTTTTCAAGCATTCTTCCGTTCTCATGACAGGAAGCCAGTCAGGCCCTACGGCAGAGTCTTGGCCATTTGCAAAACCATAGTGTGATGGCTGTCTAAGGAATTAAGTCACAGAGGCTTAATGGCATTAGGGTCCTGGATATCCCTGGTAGAAGCTAAGTGAGCTTCTCACGCCACACTGGAAGACTTGCGCTTCTGCCTAATGCAGCCTCATCATGAGGCCACATGCTCTTTCTGCTCCCCTTCAAAATGGATCTGCCTGACTTATTTTTTGCCTCAAAATACTGTCCAAAAACTTCTGCAGATCTTCTAGGCCATGTTATTAAAAATTCTTGCGTATCCTCTGTGAATTGTTATAAGTTCTGCTGAAAAGTGAGGGTCAATTCTTACAAAACAGTATTTGCAATTACTGTACCACAACCTAAAATTGACCATAAGCTTCAAACCACGGCACATAAGTGAACTGCATAGTTTTTCCTTCAGTTAAATCATCAGCATGGCTTCAGAACAAGGTTTTAAAATAGCACTATTTAAAAAAATAACAATGTTATGAATCACCACTTCTACAAGACTTTTAGAGGTTCTCTCTTTTCCTGTTTGTAAATCCTCATTCTTTGCATTAAAATTTTCTCAGACGGGAAAACAATAACGATTTACATGGACAAAAGCAGCTTTTCTCAGTGTTCAGTCCAGCTTCCTCTGAGATCTCATTGACCTCCAAAGTTCAACTTCTTCCAAGAAAGTTTTCTTTGGGATTAATAGCCTTCAGCATCAAATCATTGAGTGCTATAGCCATTACCAGTGCTATAACTAAGGCTGTATCAGCATTTCCACAGAAACTCTTATTTTCAGAGATTTATAGCTTGGCTACAAAAATATAGTTTTATGCTGAAACTTGGCAAAAAAAGCTCAGCCTGGGAGTGATTTTACTTTTTATTTTGAGAAATCTGCACAACTCTGTGGGTGTTTTTATACTAAAATTCTGAACAAGACCTTGACTTGCTATCTAATCTACATCCCATTGGTGCCTCGGAGAAATCCCAGCCTGACTTTCTAAGAGTGCAGATCCACTCTGAGAGATTATGGAAAGGGAATGTAAAAGGGTGTTTAAAAAATGGTTATTCCCTATGTTAAAGATTCTCAAATTGGATCTAGTCACTGCTTCTGTGGAAGATATTCTAATCACTTGAAAATTATAATATTTTTCAGAAGATTTTAGCCAGCCGGACTAACATGTGAGACCAACAAAATGTTCTGCAGTAACAGAGGGGTCTGAAAGTTTCTGTTAGCATCTTCATGCAGAGTAACTGAGGAGCCTGCTGGCCCTTCAGCAGTTGGAAATGCTGATGGATTGGTGGATGAAAACCCTGTATAGAGGAAGCCCAAGAAAAGCTGAGGTGAGGAGTTTGGGGAAACTGTGGCCTCCTGCCTCTTCAGGACCCATGCCTGTTCCCTGGTGGCTGGGGCTGAGTGCCAGGAGGGACAGGTGAGGGAGAGGAGGAGGCAGACACCTTTCTCTCCAGCATCCTGAAATAAAATCACCAAAATTACAGGTGCTTAGATCAAAACCAGCAGAAGTATTTACACGCTCTGCTTTGCACAAGCCCCTTCAGAAGAGGTTCAGAGGCACCATCTGGAGGGAAAGATGACAGAGAGATGTCATGGCATTTCCAGTTTCCTTTGTAGGTAATTCCTGTGAAAGGATGACTTAGTCCTGAGTCATTGCCACTGGAGATGGGAATACAAACACGACGCAACATGCAAACACGTTCAAGGCTACAGGCTACAAATGTAATTGCTTCAAAGAAAACTGTACTCAGCTAAGATGATGGCCCAGTGCAATACAGTGGTTCCCATGACTACTCATTCATTCCACAACAGAAATTTGAACAAACCAGAGACGATACCCTGCCCCCACACCCCCCAAATTGGTCACCAAAACTAAAAATGTCCTGTCAGTCTTTCCTCACAAGTATAGGTCAATTCCTAATGCCTGTGTCCAGCAGCAGGACTGCTATTTCACTTAGCCAATGCAAATAATATCTTTTCTTATCAATCACTTGCCATGTGAAGGAAAAGGCCAAGATACGCTCTAGACCGTCCCCTTGTTTCAGACATGTCAGTGACTACCACGGTTGCTCCTGCAATCCAGAGAGATCACCCTTAAATTCACTCTGTTCTGTTTTCAAGCAGAAATATATCAGTCCCCAACAACAGCAAGGCAACATCCTCTGAAAATGAAGCACTGGTAACCATGCAGGATCGACGGTGCCGCATCTGAGTAGGAAATACCAACCTCCATATCTTTGGGAGTGCTCCATTTGAATCTGATCCAGAAATCTTTTTTGGGAGCAGCTCATTATAACTAGACAAATTCAGTCCAAACTTGAAACTTCTTTTGAAGGCATAATGGCAGGGGAACCTCACAGACGGGATTTGAAGGAAGATAACGAGGTAGCTTTGCAGATGTCTAAAGAAGCTCTTTCCAAATGTAAGGAATGGCATGGGATAAAGCTTGAAACTGAGCGACTGAAAATCTAAGAAGTAGATGGAGGAGGCTAGCATGATGGGCTAATCAGTGAAAGAAGTGATTTCTTGATCCTGAATGAGAGATGATAGGTAGGATGAGGTGAAGCTATGAATGGCTTTGAAAGTGAAGACAAGCTGCTTATATCTGATCGAAAAGGAGTGTTACATTTGACAAGGTGATGGGCTAGGAAAATGATCTCTGCAGTGCTATGCTGTATAGAATCATGCAGGCAAAATTGCATTTTTCAAAAGCAGAGGAATAGGTATTGCAGTAATCAAAAGAGCTTGGTGATAATTTGCATATATATTAATTCTTGCATACTAATCATCACTGAGTAAGTTCTATAACTCACTTCCATAAAGACAATTATTTTAAATGATTTTTTTTTAAACTTACACTGAAGCATATTGCATAGGAAAGCGGGCATTTTGTTGGATATTTCTAGTAAGATTGTTTCACGTCAGCATTTTCAGTGCAACATTCTTGTAAAATTTCTAGTTTTATAAAAGAAAAAATTACATACTTAACTAAGAATCCTTTTTACACGCATCTTTTTTTTTTTTGTTCTTTGGCTAAAGGTTTTCATTTAAATACAGTACCTGAGGGCATTCAATGCTCATATCCATGGCAATTACCTAATGTCTTAGCTGGTGGTCTCGGTTTATTCCTCTCTGGGCTCTGGTAGCAGGAGGGAGGTTGGCCATTATAACATGGAGACGACTCTGGGAAGTCAGTGTGCTGGATAACACAGACATCAAGTCACTAAACATACCACCTCCTAGACATACAGATTTAACAGCATTTCTCCACTTTGTTTGGACAGTATTACGTTATAGCGGTTCTGGCTGTAATACATAAGACATTCATTTTATTCCCGGTTGTATCATATCCTTCGTTTCCCCCATGCAGAGATTGACTGCTGCATACACATTCTTCCAGGGCAAGGCTTCTCCTATTAATAGACAACTTGGCTTCACACGCTGAGATGAACGAACAAGGTTTCGAGTGCCTGCCTAATTTAAGCGGACCATATGTCATAAGCTATAGTATCCTGTTAGTAGAGAATAAAATAAAGCAAGATTGAGAGGAAAAATAGCTTCCTAGCATTAGCTGACCTCTCAGACTGAAATTTTCAGAGATGTTTATTTAAGTGTGCTCAGAACTATTTACTTATTCTGTGCATCACATGAAGTTATGCACATTTCTAATGTATTCTCAGTGGGGGTGCTGTCTCAGGAATAGAACTTCTGAGCGTTACCAGAACACAAATAATAAGGTACCGATCCTGATTCCCCCGCCCCGGAACTGCCTTCAAAATGTGGCCAGCTTCACATTTTTCTGCTTTGGCTTTCCAATTTGTAAAAACTGGAATACAGTTGTTTACTATTTATTTAGTGTCCCGTGATTGTAGGATATTGCAGAATTTCCTTTGCTAATGTAAAATACACTAGTGGATGAATGGGTTTTTTTTTAGCAAATTATATTAATTACTATTATTGTTTAACCAGCCCATCTCTGCTGCATAGTTGAAAGAAATGTGCTCTTTCAGACTCTTTGAGTGGTTATATAATCAGCATTCCTCACAAATATTTGACTCATTGGAGCTAGCAATCACATTTTCCTGGCAAGTTGTCCAGTGCTGGGTACAAACAGAGTCAGAGAACTAGAAAATGTAAAAATCAGCATTTCCATTTACTTCCTCCCACTCATCCCATGCATTTCTACTGTATTTTTTCCTTCTTTGCTTTGTCTTTCTCTAAATATCTCTTGAAAAGTAACATTGCCAGATCATTTCATTCAGGTCAGGGAATGGATAAGACCGTGGTCAGCTGACAGGTATACATGCTTGCACTTTCTGAGGTTTTTAGGATGTGCCATTCCATACTTCCAGTGTAAGTCCAACTTCCATTCCCCTTATGATCCAAATTGGCAGTACGAGGTTTATGTTGGTACGAAAAACAGAAAAGGAAGAAATTTCATAGCTAACATAACTTACAACTTCATTGCTTTCTTACACTACTTGTGACCAAAAGCAGCAGAATAAAAGATTTAGTGTCTCAAATGAAAGAGAAAAATCTTTGGAGAAGAAAATCTTTGGAGAGAAAAATTTGTTGGGAATGAGAGGAATTTTGTGTGCATATTTTAACCAGTGATCATTTGGCTGCCTTATAAATCTGTAACACTGAATATTGCCTGCAGTTCAGACACTCAAAAAGCAGAAATTAATAAAATGTAACAAATGAAAGCCACACATGGTGAAAAAAATCTTTACAATCAATTATTCACATTTGCAAATACTATAGATACTCCTCACCTTTCTTTTCTACTGAATTTAGTTAGTAACATAGACTCAAAGGTGATGTCTAAAGTTAAAAGAGAACAGCAGCTATGGCAATAGGGAATGATGCTGATTTTAATCAACAGCAAAAGTTATGCAATACAAAGCTCTGTGATGTGCCACACTGTCCTAGAGAAAACAGTCCATGGCCCCAGTCCTATAAACCCTTTGGTGCTTTATGCCTGTGGGAGATGTCCATGAGGACCAAGCCCATATCTGTGTGGTATCTAAGAGGAAGAAAAAATTTGAAACATCACCTTTGATTGCAAATTAGACAGGTCTGTCAATCCTGCCATGTTTCATGGTAATGCATCACCCTGCTGCAATTATCTGTGAATTTCTGGCCATTTGGCTCTTTGGCAACCCAGCAAAAAGGTAGACTCACCCTATATTCCAAGCAATTAAGTTTGGGTTAAGGGCCAGGAGTCTGACACTTCGCAGGCATATTAATCTGTGGCAGGTACGTATAGGTTCATCTACATCTGTGCCATGAATCCTGTATATTTGGGCCACACTGTCCTTAGTTTTTGCAAAAAGGAAGCGAGGCATTTTGGTATTTCAGTTTTAAAATGTCAAGAAAAAGACTTTTTGTTTTATGTTTTCTCTTTTACTTAGACTAGTGGAGATTTAAGGAACCACGTTGGCACGTGTCATTGACAACATTTTAGAGGTTTCCTTAGGAGTCTAGCAAACAAGGGCCTGGAGCTGCACTGCTGAACTTGCTTCAGCTTGCTGAATGCAAAAGAAAAACTGAAAAGCCAAGCCTTGACTAACTGTGTGTTCGCTTTGAAGAATTGTGATTGTTGGCAGAGGAAGGAAGGAGCTAGGACAAAACAAGGGAAGGAAGAAGTTGTTTTTTCTTTCCACCAGCCAGCTCTTAATTTTTTTGGGCCACACTGTCCTTAGTTTTTGCAAAAAGGAAGCGAGGCATTTTGGTATTTCAGTTTTAAAATGTCAAGAAAAAGACTTTTTGTTTTATGTTTTCTCTTTTACTTAGACTAGTGGAGATTTAAGGAACCACGTTGGCACGTGTCATTGACAACATTTTAGAGGTTTCCTTAGGAGTCTAGCAAACAAGGGCCTGGAGCTGCACTGCTGAACTTGCTTCAGCTTGCTGAATGCAAAAGAAAAACTGAAAAGCCAAGCCTTGACTAACTGTGTGTTCGCTTTGAAGAATTGTGATTGTTGGCAGAGGAAGGAAGGAGCTAGGACAAAACAAGGGAAGGAAGAAGTTGTTTTTTCTTTCCACCAGCCAGCTCCTTAATTTTTGCTGCCAAGATTATAACCTAATTTACAAGATAAACATAAATCTATTTTTATATTATTTAAATTTAATTTATATTACAGAAAATTACGTGTCTTTTGGGTTAAAATATTTGAGTATTCAGAGGAGGGAAAATGAGGGAAATATGCATATGAGGCAAAGGTCATTTTGCTGTCAACAGAAAATAGCCCCAGTCAAAAGAAAAAAGTTTCTGTTCACATTTAACATATTTTTAACTCAGTACATATTTGTTTCCTTTTTTAATGTTATCTCTTATTACAGAGATATGGTCAGAGATCTAAAAATACTTAGGTCTACAACTTAGGTGTTTCAATCTCTAAATATTTAAACGTATCAAAAAATGTGTCCTTGAAAATCAGAAGTGCAGGAGGCCTCCCTGTAGTCCTTCTTGAATAATTTATTTTTGGTATCACTAGGGCCAAAAAATGCCAAAATAAAAGAATTATCAGAAAAATTTGTTGATTGCTCCAATTATTTAATGTAAAATCTCTTAAGACTCATGATGATAGTATAAAAGTTGATGTTGTGAGCTAAGTTGTGAGGATCTTTTCTGCATCAACACTTACTGTCCCAGCTACTATGAACAAATTTTGAATATATCAATACTATTTTCTAATGCCCAGCTGACAGATATGCATACTTGTTTAATTAATAAAAACGAAATTAGACAGGGACACCCCATTACAAAACTTAGCCACTTAATTATAACTTGTTTAAAAAATGACTTATTTATGCAACCTTCCCAGAAGAAATGAAGGAAAAAATGTTTGCAGACATTAAAAAAATATAAAATATTGTTTGCATTACTTTTTTGTTGTCACATTACAGGTACAAGTCTCACCACAAAGAAAAGCAAGAATTCAGACTTTTGCATAAACAGCCTCTAAAGCAATGGAGCCCTCTATGAGATTCCAAGAATCACTTTTAAACTGAAAGATGGAAAGAATCCACTTCTGCAAAATACGTCCTTCAGACAGTAAGACTGCTAGAACAGAAACTTTATGATAGAGACACAGTGTGGGAACACAGTTTAAGAAATCTGTAGCAAATTCAGCTAGAGGTAGAAGGTCAACAGTAAGGAGGCTATTTGACTCTGTTTCTGTTGATGTAATCTCTTACATTTATTGGAGGAATAATACCTTCTATGCATTATGTTAAAATTCGACCCTTCATTTTTTTACTACATACTTACAATACTGATTCTAAACCAAATCTTTTCTCTGCCACTAAGGAACATAGGTGGAGTAATGGGCCCATGCCTAGAAACATAATGTGAAAAATTTGTGAAAATAAAAAGAGTGAACTTCAGAAAATGAAGCAGTGTTTCAAAGAAAATAAAAATCAAGCAGCCAGACTTTGCCTTTAAAAATTTTGGAGTTTTGTTAGATTACGGCCAACAGAATCACGTTTTCAACCAGATTTTGGACCAAGCTGCAGATTCAATATGTAGGCTAAAAAATACGTATGACTATAAATGTAGTTCAAAAACTTACTTAGTATCACCATAAATGTTAAGGCGTCCCATTCTCATAACCAAAGTGCAAGTAGGAAAGAAATGATGTCAATCATTGGAGTCTTTATTTCAGTTGCCAAATACCCTCAGCTACAACTTCTTTGAATGGGGACTGAGGGTGCTTAGCACTCCTCAGAAATTAGCCCTTAACCAGGACTAAAGAAACAGAGCTGCAAACATCCAAAAAGGCTTTTCTTCAGTTTGACCAAATTTCCTAATGACAATCATCTTCATTTTAAAAATTTGGAAACAACTATGATCATTAACAAGTAAGACACTGTGATTTTACTTAGTTTGAGTTCCTACAGGGTGAAAAACTTTGCAGGATCTCTCTTCCTAATGGATGATGAAAGACAATGGATGTTTAGTGTAGTGTTTTCCTTTTTTCTCAATATGATAACTACATTTTACTTAGCTGGAAAAGCTGTGATGCTACTTCAGTGAGTGGTGCTAAACCTGACTCTGAAGCAAGAATAAACACTTATACTTCTAGGGATTGTAATGGTCTGTCTGGAAAAAAGTCACCTAACTGTGGGATCTGAGATTTAACCATGGAGTATTTCATTTTTGGTGGGAAAGAAACAGCCTTCCCCTTCCCCAATAAATAAAGAAACTAACTGAACAATTCAGCTTCTCAGAATATTCAAGGGTGCCAAATTTGTAATGAAAATATTAAATGTTTTCTCTGATCCTTTTTGGGCAAGTATCGCATGTGAAGCCAGTATCTGGCATGCCTTAAAAACTATACAGCTCAAGAGCCAAAGAAAATAGGAAAGGCAGCAATCTCTGAGAAACTTCCTACCCCTTTTCAGCTGGTGGGACTTGGACTCCCATAGGATGTCATAAAAGCCAGGTAGTCTCTGGGGAAAGCACTGCGAGGTGGAGAAAACAGGGTTATGTTTTTGACATTTTCCTCAAAAAAAAGTTACAGTTTTTTATTATTATTTAGGGTCCAGTAAACTTGAAACAATCCATTTTTAGACAACAGTGTTTCCCAGCTCATCCATAACCATCAGGAAAATGGCCTACTTCTGTACATCTTCCTCGATCGGCATTGCCAAATGGAAAACTTTCGCCCTGATGTAGTCTGAGGACATAGTATCTGGTAGAGAAAGATTTTGGAGCTAACATTCAGGTTTTTAATGGCTTTATCTGAGTTGATATTTGAATAAATATGTAAAACATAAGCCCCTATTTGGAACAAATAACAGCCTTTATCAGGAATCAGAACTTGTAATGCCTGTTGTATATCTTTTTCTTTCCATCTCAAACCCAGATTTGTGTTTTACCCTAAATCTATCTAGTGCCTGGAAGTGTCTGAATGCCCTCCTCTCTCGTTCCTAAAAACATATTTGGTGAAGGCTGAATTAAAACCTTCCTTTCTAGTTATATGAAGTTTCATAAGAAACCTTCCTCTGCCGTACACAGACCTATTGGGAACAGTGAAAAGATAGAAAATGCTCATGACATGTAAGCCACTGACAGTACTTTTTTTTTTTTAATCTGTTCACGGGAGGAAAACTTAAGACATGAGCTTCACAGGACTTTACATTTTAGTTCTTCAAAGTACTTGTCATTTAATGAATACGTATTTAGGTCTAGCCGGGGACAGAGTCATGGTGAAATTTCAGTGGAACTACACCTCTTGATACCAGCTGAGAAGCAAGCCGTGGGTGGGCCAGCAAATTCCTGTCTGGGGAACTGACTATGATCAAGAAAAAGGGAATTACAAGGAGCACATAGAATCACAGTAGTGTAACTAGCAGAGCCTGTGCTTCCACACTCTGTTCTTACTTTAGAAGCGGTACAATAACAGCATTTTAAGGACATTTCCTGAAATGAATATCCATCTAGACACATTTAAACACCTCCATAAATAGGGACTTAAAATATTTTGAAAAATAACTATTAGTCTAACTTTCATTTATTTTCTGGAAGCTATAGATGAGTTCACTGTTGTGACATGCCTCTGAATTCTCTTTTATCGCTGACAATAAACTATAGGTATTAAAAAAGCATTGCTGTACTTTCTGTAGGGGGCAGTCTGATCAAAGTTTTTATTTTGTTTTCTAGTAGGAAAAACATTGGGAAAAACTGTTTTGCCAAACCAACATGTAGAACATTAATGATCAATGTCCCAAATGCTTTCAGTGCTGGTTAACTAGAATTATTTTAAAATTTGTCTAGTGGAGTATTCAGAATGAGTCATGTAGAAATGAATATTTATGTTCCCTCTGACCTCAAACATTTGTGGCCTTGTACAAGGTCACATAAGGAGACTATGGAAAGCTTCCACATAACTTACTTGATAATTTCTCTCCTTAGTTCGGCAAGCTGTGTATGTGATATACACCACATGGTTTTTGGTGCATTCAGAAGCACATTAAGTTCTCATAAAATTCATTTTATAGCTATTTAATTGTGAATGACGATAACTGAAAATATATAAGGAATGTTGGGGCAGGGAGACAAATTGCAAGGGATAGCATTTTGCTGCTGCTGCTGGGGTTATTTTTAAATCTGCCAGTGATTCTGTCACCATTACACATGCTGTTTTTCCCAAAAAGATATTCTGAACACAGCATAAAATTCCCAATCCAAAGACTAAGGATTTCAGAAAAATAAAATGCAAAAGCAGCTTCTGGGTTCTTGAAATCTTTCTTGGGTCTCCTAAAATTATTTTTCCAGAGTTACTGTCTTCTGTGTTTTCCCGACATATTTAAAGTCTTAAAAATATTTCTTATACAGATACAAAAGCACATATTAAAGAGCATGATTCAGATCAGAAGGACCGATGAGTCAGTCATATGCAGCAACAAAATGAAGCAAATGACAGGAAAAACTGAAATGGCAGATTAAGGATTTCCTTAAAGTCTGAACAAGGAAACTCAAATCACACTGAATATTATGTTTCATATGGGGAGTTATTTTGCCACTTGAAAATGTGGACTAGCAGGCAGAACCTAGAATGATGAAATTCCAGTACCCAAGAACCACAGACATCTCTGGAATTGTATGCAGTGCTTAGCAGCAAAATGAAAAGGTTCAGGGCTCAGAAATTTCTAGCACTACAATGTCTTTCAAAGGGCAGACTGAAACAAAACTGTCCTGCTGCAGAATGAATCTTCAAATACATGACTTTGCCTAGAGTGAGAATAATAGAAATACCGCTGGAAAGAACATTTTTGGATCAACAGAACATTATGGGCAATATAATGAAAATTTTATTGGTCGGAAAAAATTAGATGGGGGTGGAAAGCATCAATTCACCTGTGTTAGCTTGGAGGACAAACATGAAGGTATTTATTTATTAGGTTCCATTATGAATTTTCAGTTGCTCGGTTAATCTGAGGCCAAGGCAATAAACAAATTTATTTCTTTCAACTTTTAAATCAACTTTTAAAGACCAGTAGTACTGAGTTAAATAGGAACTATTGCTAATAGGGCTGCACCCGTTTATACCAGCACAGAACTTAGCCCACTGCTGGAATAAACAATTAGGTCACGACTTTCTCTATTATTCAGAAAACAGAGAATATGCTGTTGGAACAACCTCGGGATACATCATTTATTTACTTGTTTTTTTCTTAAAAAAGATAAAAAGATAGCGACTTGAGTGGGGTACTCATTAGTATAGGTGAGTTTGGGTGGTCTTCCCTTAGCAGCCCCAAGGGATCACTACACTCAGTAGACAGTTGGGATTGAGGGCAATTTTCTGACTTGTGAGGGTGGCAGCCGCAGACCAGGGTGTAACTGTGTCACTGCTCGTCTTCCCCGCTCTACTGATGCAGGCACTACAGCAGTAGCAGCTCAGGGCTCTGCTGGGCCATGGGTGGGCATGAAGCCTTCCCTCCTTCTTCCTAGGACATAACCTGGGACCTTTTATTCCCTGAACAACTGCTCCTTGCCTCCTCCAAGAAAAGATGCAGACTCAGTTACATGCTGAATTCAAGATTTGGGCCACCAGCTAGCCCTCCCAAAGTTTGTTATACGGGATAGAAAGCTGTTTTCTTGATAAAAGTCCCATGACAGATGTGAAAAGCATGCTCTGTGTGTGTGTGTGTGTGTGTGTGTAAATAAAGGAGGAACCAAATCCTCTCTCTACAGAAGACTGCAGCTAAGCTTCCACTCGGTTAGCTACAAAAGGGTGAGTTCCACATGACTTGTTTCAGGCAAAGTATTTTTATGGCTGCAGAAAATAACAAACTACAAACGTTTAAATCTGTGAGATACCTCATATCTATTAAAAATATTTCTGTTTTCTCACACGTTCATAAGGCCTACGGCTATCCACTATCCAAGTATATTGGGACTCTCATTTGTATTCTTGTTATACCCTGTATCCTCATTGATGTCTAACTATTAATCTCTATCAGCATAAGAATTGCAAAATATCATGTAATTAATTTACACAAGTGAGATAGTTCTCCCAGCTCATAAAAACTATTAGCTATAATGGCCACATTAATTACTTACAAGAGTAAGACCAACTCGAGTCTTCGTTTGGCATTAACTTTTCTAAGAATGTTGTCAAACACTGACCTCCCAGAATCTTTGTTTTTTCACCTTGATTTCCTCCTGCCTTCAGCATCAACTAATCTTACATGTCTTCACAGATCCAGAATATAAAATGGTAGTGCTCCTCTGTACCGCAGTTCTCTGGGGCTGCCAGGTAGGTATTACTGAGTCTTCCTTTTTAGAATTCCTTTTAGAAAAGTCCTACAGATTTGTAGACATGAGATTTTTATGAAAGCTTACTGAATTCAGGAAAATATACTAATCTTCTAAAATTGGGTCATTTCACTGAAATATGCTTGTTAGAGAGTTATCAGATCCATCTTCCAGGAAAATTGTCAGATCTCAATAACAGCACTTAGTCACTCTTTCACAGCATGACTCTCACCCTTAATCATCATCAGTAAAGGTAGGGCTTGCCTGTTTGATCCTTCTAGGGAAGTTATTAAACCATGTTACTCCAGCTGAGCAATATCTTAATGGGGAAATACCGCAAAATGGAAAACTAAACTAAATGTTTTCTGAACTAAATGTTTTAATGTACTGAAAGAAAGCTTCTAAATGAAAAAGAATGGCCCAAAATTCAAACCGGAAGGTAGAGTCATTGCTTATCCATTCCTGCCTATCTTCAACATGGAAGAAATAATAAACAGCATAAAAGGCTGAAGACCTACCTGAAAACAGAAAGGGTAAACATCAATACCGTCAGACGCTAAGGAATATGACTTTGCCAGTTAATGCTCTTATCTTCCATAATCTAATTGGGGAGCTTGCATGAATAGTTGATGGATGAGAACGGATAGCAGGGAAAGGCAAGTCAAGATCTGTCACACTGGGATCGCTTGCTGTCAGACAGTGCCAGGCTTGGCCGCCACTGCTCCCCACGCAAGCCGGCTGCATCTGTGAGGATGGGAGAGCGTGCTGGTGCCCTAAGGCAAAATTCTACCCAGCTGATGAAAACATGGATGGGTGGCTCGTGCTTTCTGTAAGACATTTTCACATTGTGAGTTTTAATGAGGCAGTACCCCATGCACGTCTTCACACAGCCCTGCCCTTTGCGCCTCCTTGGAGTACATCGTTTCAGGCCCTTGACCCTGGCAGACTCCCTAACGCTTCATCTCCCCATCCCTAACCCTGAACAGATCCAGGACTTCAGCACGGCTGTCACACAAGCAGATGGCCTACCAAAGGGCTAGTGCAAAATGTTAATGGTTTTGTTTCTGGAACAAACAAGAAGGAAAGAAAGAAAGAAAAAGAAAGAAAGAAAAGATTGAATCTGGCTGAACACTAACATTGAACAGAAGCAGCATCTAATCAAAGCGTCTCTAGAGCAGGGAAGAAAGGTAAAACTGGCTGAAGTGTGTGCAAAGCAGTTTGGGAAGGCACTGTAAAACAACTAAATAGTTTGCAACCTGAACACTGTCACATGAATGTCATTGTGAAGCAGCCAACAATTAAATAAACCTACTGCATCAAACCTAAATAAGGACAAAATAATCATACTGTGTAGTCAATCCCTAAATAATGTAAAGTAGGTACCACAGGAAACAAGACTGAATTAATTTGCAAACCATGTGGCTGTCAATTAAGTGATATATTAATATGCTATAAGCAAATATGTTGTTAGACACAAGTTCATTATCTATTAAAGGATACCGGATAAAAACATACTACAGTCTTGTCATTTGTGTTATTAAAGGCATGTTTAATCTCTAATTTATATGAGGTTTGGTGTTTGTGGGTTTATAATAAATAAGGAAGGAAAAGAATTATGGGAGTGTTGTAAAAGTATTTCAATTAACTTTTTATTGTTATATCTTAAAACATGTTTTGTAAGTGCTGTCCTTTATCCAGAATTAGACATGCACAATAATTAACTTTTCATTTATGACATACTCTTGTTTTTAAGAAATACATGATGCTTGTTTAAATGGACTTTAGGAGTGATTAATAGTTCTTTTTATTAAATGTGACTGTGATTTGCTATGTGTATTGCTAAAGGATGCAGTTACTAAGACACTAGTTAAATAACTGGAAGTTGGTTGCACATGTAAATGGATGGAGACCACATTCTGTCATGAATTTGTGCAGTTTTTAGAGATCCCAGTGAAATATTTTGAATGTTGATCAGGCAGAAGCTGCATGTATTTAAACAGATAATTCTTAATCTTTAAGACAGGTAAAAATAAGATAATATTAAAATTAGCTGGGGAGACTTTAAGTGACCATGCCCATGCCCCCCCTCCTCCCCGCTCTATTTTAAAGTTTAAAGGTTTAAAACATTTCTAGTTTTCATCTAGTGATATTTATGGTAGAAGGCACAGATATTCTCTGAAAGAGAGACCAGTACATAACAGTTTTCTCCTTCCTTTCCTCTCTGCAGGTGAGTGCCTTAAACGGCAAACCCTAGAGTCATGTTCCTTCTTGCTTGCTCCCATCTGTCTTAGTTTCCTTCCTGCAAGCCCCACTCAGTACTTAAGAAATTAAAAAGTCATAAGCACCAACACTGAGGACAGGACTTCATAGCTTGAAGAGATGAAAGGTCCTTCCTTACAGCTTTAACCGAAGCCGTAATTGTAAACTTATCTTCCAAAGGGTTAAAGGGAAAATGTTTGTTTTTTCTTGCACAGGTTTTCCTACATGTGAAGACATTTTTTCCTCTCATTAAGTGTTCAAAACCAGAAAGACAAGGAAAAAGAGCCCAACTACTATTTTCTGTACTAGCATGTGAATTCCATTTACAATATTTGCATTGGGCATGTTTAGACATGTCCTTTTTTTTTAAGTTTCCCCTGTTCATCTAGAGCAACAACATTCAGATGTTGCATCAGTTCAACACTAGGTGAAAAAACTAACTAAAATCTGAACAGGCCTTTTTATTGCTTGATTACATGCTTCTAATTGGGGTAGCTGATCTAATTGATAACAAAAGTACTTAAGTCTTTTCCACTAGTTTCCTATGCTAAAGAAATTTCTAGGGGCAGTAGGTGAAGATGATTCAGTTTTGAATGCATGAGTACAACTATAATAATACAGTAACACCCAGCAATAAATCATTAATTTTTAAGAATAGCTGTTGTAAATTTAAAGCTTAATACTTTATAGTTTTAATATGTTTAATAAAAATAGTTTAAATCATTTCAAAGGATCTAATGCATTACTAATTGCTTCCATATATGCTTCTGGAATTAAATATTACCACAGAATTAATATTAAATTGGATTTTATATATTATTCAAGACAAGTCTTTGTCTCTATTCCTTACGACTAGATAGCAAGTAAACCATGGCTGGATGCTGTTTCCTTTTATAGGGTTACAGCATAAACGAGGATCTGGTCACAGTGATTAAAGGGATTCTAAAAGTTACAACAAACACTGCAATCAGGCATGAGATTAATTGGTAGATCAACTACACACTGGCTCCATAGGCGAGCAGAAGTCAACCTCCAGCAGCAAAACAAAAGCATACTGCCTCTGGCAACTAAATCAGGATGACTCCAATACCAGTTGTTTCTGGAGCAAAACCAGGCGCTGCCAAGAGGTGCCAAAGACAACTGGGACCCACGAACTTGGCCTCCTGTTAGTACCAACACGCTAAGACAGAAGATGGCATGCACTAAGCAGAGTGAGGGAAAAGAAATATTACTCCTCCCATTTCACAGACAGAGAACGCGGAGCCTGTGGGAGAAGCTGTCTGCTTCTACTCGCAGTGAGTGCAGTGAAAGCAGCTGCTTTTAGTAGCCAAACTAAATGCAGAATGGCACTGTGCCACAGACATCTCCTAAATGACTTTCTTAGGCAGGGACAGAAAAGGAATCCAGTCAGATGGTCTCCAAAGCCACTGCCTTAACCACAGCTCCCTTTCTGTTGCCCAATTCTCCCTCCTCCGGCTGCCTCTCTCCCTCCCTGGCCGTGCTGTCGGAGGCGATTCACACAAGAGCAAGAGAAAATGGACTTTGTTAAAAGACCATCCTGTGCAATTCCTTCTGTTTTCCTCACTTTTGGGTCACTGGACTGGTGTGCTCAAAATTCAGCTTTTATAAAATTTATGACCTTCAATCATCCTCTATTAAACCCAGCAGCATTCCTCTAAACTACTGAATGACATTTCCTACCAGTTCCTTTATATTGCACTGTGTGAAATAATACAGATATTATATGTAACCTGCAATTACAGATAATTGGGTAACATCCCCAGAAGCCAATTAAAAAAATATCACACTTGGCGATTTCTTTTGGATATGAAGAGGGACTGGTTTTGCCATCTTACTTTAGTGAGGTTATATATACATCTATATACATATAGGAGTTACTCATGGATGTAACAGTAGCAGATCTGAGTGATAAGCATTGTAACTCAACAATATAGCATCACTGTCACTTTTTGAACTCTGGATGAAAAATATCAAAGAGCATATTTGCACTCTATTATGAAGTAATGAACATATACAATTCATTTCACATCTCACAGCTGAATAGTGCCTGTCAGAAGATGCACTTTGATTTTTGTTAAGTGCAAAATCCACATTTTTCTTTTTGTGCCTTTTAGGCATACCAAACCATAGCATGGAGTCCATCGAGAGCTATGCTGTCCTAAGAGAATCATGCAAAAAGAAAATATCCTCCTCATTATTTCTGGTCTGATTGCTTCATGTAAAATAGACCAGAGCTATATCCTTGTCTTTTCCTTGCCCTCTCTTGATAGTGTGTATTTGTATGGGACAGGGATGGAAATGCAAGTGTTTCTAATTATTCTGCTGCTTAGATAGACCCTGAAGTGGCTGACAGCTGGAATTTGAGGGTCTTTTTTATCTGACTAAATGACAGTAAAGGGAAATCAATAGCTGTAGGGCCAGACTAGACACTTGTTCTGACTCTTTGCTTCGTTCATAAGATCCCTGTAGGCTGGCTAAATCCATAGTCACTGCAATGTAATGGGTACCAGCTTATTTCTTGAGCCTTAACTCCTCTTGGACACCATTGCTGCAGCATCTTCTTGGAGACTTGTGGCAACCAGAGCATGCGAGAGTAGCTGATCTGGACAGGGATACTGAAGCAGCTCTCCTTGCACCCTCCCTCCCACTCCTCCCCTAAGTACTCTAGGCACAGAAATTCCCTTGTATTCAGCCTAGGCTTTATGTTAACTAAATTTCAAAAACTAGACAAATGCAATATTTCAATCCCACAATTAAAAAGAAAAACATGATTGTCATCAATTGTCAATCAGCAACTAAATGCTTTGGTTCCTAGGGGAAAATTCATCTAAATACATTGTACTTGACCAGCATTTCTCTTTCTCTACACTTTAATGTGTTGGTCATAAAACATCTACCAGAGAGGATACAGGTGCTATAGATTGCCTGTATAGACAGGAATAGGCAGGAGCCTGAACATTGTATTTATTGGCTTGGCTGTTTATCCTTTAGGCTAAGGTTGTATGCATTAACCTGGCCACTTCCTAGGTTTATTTTAAAAGGAAAATTAAAACACACGCCTAGTAATGCTAAAATTTAAATGATTCCAGGTGTGGTGTTCAGCGATCATTCAGTTAGGCTCTTGTTAAAGCTTTTCTAAGAGATTTAATTTACTCTGTTTCTGTGGGGCAGTGGTGACTTGCCTGAGCTATCTGCATGAGGAGTGCAGCTCTGAAGGCACCATCCCCAATGCCCTCTGAAACAGATGAGACCTGCACAACCGGCAGCTGAGTAAGTGCCTTCACATGGCACTGGTACAATACGTGTTCAGCCTGCTGCATCTCTTTTGAGATGGTGTTGTCAGGAGTGGCTCTGGCTCTGCAAGGGAAGGCGAGCCAGGGGACTGGAAAGGGGACCAGAGTCAACAAAGGCGACAGCAAGGGGGACGGGCCCAGGTCGTGTTGAGGGAGGGCACTGCAACGCCTAGGAGGACAGGGACATGGATATGAGTGTATTGAAGAGAGGGAAAAGGATGTGTTAGGGAAGGACTATAAGGAACATCAGGCAAAGCAGGACAAGAGAGACCTCTTTCCTTTTCCTGAACCTCCTTGGTAAGTTGCTCAGCCGTGTAACAATGATGGCTCAGCAACAGTGACCAGGTGGTAGAGGGCTGGGGTGCAAGACACAGGCTGTATAGCGAGAAACTGGAGGAGCCTGTCTTTACTAGGAGAGTGGCGGCAGTAGAAACCTGGTCTTGATTTGGGCTGTTGAGCTATTTGCAGTAGAAAGGCAGGCACTTTGCAGATGAACACATGGGAAGAAAACATGGCAATTAAGGGAAAGGAATGGGATCAACATATTTGAAGGGAGTGGGAATTGCAGCACATATTGATAGATCTTTTAATGGATAACTCATTAATCTGTTTTATGCATGCTTGGACTTAGACATTTAGAGGTCATTTAACACCCCACTAAATTATACTGTGTACAACAAAACTCATACCATCTATGTAGGGAGTATGCTGGCAGATGATGGTACTTCCAGCCTCGCTGCCAGTCTTATTTGCTTGGAGACAGGTTGCGTTAAGCGTCAATTGTATAACCATCAACACGTAAGAGACCTGTACCTGAATGTTGGAGAAAGAAAGAGAGCAGAAGATGGAAAATATCACAGGAAAGAGCAAACATTTTAGAAAAGGCAAAATTATGGGGTCCACAAAAGCATGAATAATAGCGACATTTTATTTTCTTTGTATAAATGACTTTTAGACTAAGGCACTTCTATCAAGTTCCCCAGAGCTGTATTAATTTTCCAGTTCTGCCACCAGCTTCCAATGTACTTTCGCAAGCCACTTAATCTTTGAGAATATATAAAATACATATTTTATTAGTTTCAAGAAATAAAAATATGATTGCCAGAGTCCTCTCCTCCCAAATCCAAACCCCATGACCTTTCTGAAAGTAAATCTCTTTTTGAGATTTCGTTATTCTGAAGCGCGCTGAGCACAGCCTAAAATCCACCCCAGGCCTCCTTTGCATGGGGCCATCTCTTCCACACAACTCGTGGCAATGCAAGAACAGTGCTTATAACACACTGGCTTGCCACTTTCACTGTAGTGGACAGAGCCTCCTCACAGCCATCCTCTAAAACAAAGAGGGTGACAGCAAGTTGCATTTCCTTAGGTGTGGCTAAGCCATGTAACGTAAACAGAGCTCATTTTTGTCTCTGCTTTTCATTTATCCCTAAGAAAAATACTGCCTGGTTATATTTAGCATTCTGAACCACTCACGAGAAGGGGCACTGGGCAGGGTTCGTGGTTTCTTCAAGCGATCTGCTGATCACACCATCTTGGGTAAGTCATCCCCTACACACAGCCATTAATTCTCTGTGTAGTGAGTTCTTTGGGTTTGCTTCTTTTTTAGAGGTCAGTAAAACTCCTTTTCTTTGTTCACCAGCAGAAAAACCTTACCTAGCAAGGCACCCAAGCTCGGACAGGACAGAGCATGCCTGGCAAGTCTTTTGTTCCCGTCTCAGAGTCCTCCAGGGAGCTGCCCACCTCCCAGGCCAGAGCTCCTGCACAGCTAGCTCTTCAGTCAAAGGAGATCAAAGGTTTGGCACAAGCTTTGCCCCTTTTTAGCTTCTCTCCAGCACAACTGGTCAACCGTATAGGAAACAGATATATCGTCTTTCCCTGAACGGTGATGCATCAGGACTGTGTCCCATGGGCTGGGGAGCTGCAGGAGAAGCACAATGCCACCAGGTGATCCTTCCAGGGTGAGGTGGCTCGCAGGGTGCCCACAGTAGCAGTTACAAGCCAAATTTAGTAATGAACATTTAATGCCATTATTTAAATATAGAAGTAATGCCAAAAAAAGGCCTGGGGTTACGTCCCATACATTGAGGTTCCTCAGGCTTGCAACTCCCTAGCAAGGGGATTCCTCACTGTTTATATCAGCATATTTCTCCAGGGGATGTGCCATCATTGCTACAGGTTAAGGGATTCACCTGTAAAACCAAAACAAAGCCTGTTGAGAGATTAGAGAACTTCAAGAACAGAGAAAGAGCAGCTGTTTTCCTTTGTAGGTCAAGATAAAAATCATATTTTTACTTGCAGGAAATGAGTTTAATTTCTAAATACCAAAGAACACTATGAATATTTTTCTGACCAAAGGCAAACTAAATATCTTTCTGATGTGGTAGACATGCTGATTATTACAGGTAGTCTCAGTAATCAGTATAGGGCCATCTTAATTTTCTCCCCTGAAGCAAAAAGAACTTTATTATCTGTAGTTGAGATGGAATTTGTTGAAATGGAGCTCAATAACTACTAAACAAACAGGCCAAAAAATGAATGAATCTAGGGGAACGAGTTGAAATAGTGAGATACATCATGAAATGTGATTAATGACACCAAGGGAAATAGAAAATAACATGTTTCCCTGGAAATGGGCTGTAAGTGCACAATGTCTGCACAATATTGTGCATCTGCAGTTCTCTGTCCTGCCACCTAATATCCAAATTGTCTGCCAGTATAAACACAGCTGCTAAATGTCTTCTACAACTGCAAAAATAATGAATCTCCACTTTCTTCCCAGCTATTGAAGTATATTTTTACAGAGACAAATGCAATGTTTACCCTTGTTCAACAGAAGACAATGTCAATGCCCAACATATATGTCTTATTAACACACGTTCAGATTCAAATATCATAGATCAAAGAAACGGGATGGCTGTTTTATAGCATCCTTAGACGAGCTGAGACTTAATGTTTTTGGCTTGAATAATTTCTCATCTGGTTTCCGCATAGACGTTTGCCTACCCATCAGTATAGAATCGCCGTTTCAGTTGGTTTTGACCATCACTACAACTTTACGGAATCTAGCAGGATTGTGAGGGAAGCATAAGAAATCTCCTTTATGTAAACTCTGCTTTCCACATTGTGGATTGGCCTGCAGACTCTGCTGGATAAGTACTGTGATCGGTTTCTCCCCAGCCTGGAGACATAGGTCTGCAGCAGCCGGGGGCGTGGGAGACTCCAAGTAACAATTTTCATGTTATAATACTAGCCTGGACTGTAAGAAGTAATTTAAGATAATTTACTATGTTGCATTTACTGAAACAACTTCTTTTCAGAAAATATAACTAAGGAAAACCCAAGTAAAATGGAAAATGATAGTCAGGATTTTCAAACACTGTACACTGCTTGGTCTTTGCCCAGATGAAGAGAGCATAAATGGGAAAAAACCCTGAACGAAAAAAGGAGAGAAATAAAGCTTCATAACCTTAGGAAGGGTACCAATCTATTTTTATGCTTCCTGGAATGCTTAGAACATTAAGTCTTACTGGCCACAAGAAACCACTTTTGTTGTGCAAAAGGTTTCACACATGAACTGAAGCCAAGAGTTTTTTTCATGGCACTGTGGGAAGAAAAAACATTATTGTACAGTTTTCTGAACTACAGACAGAAATCAGTCTGTAGACCTGCCTGGTAAAAACTTTCTGAATTTAAGAAAACACCGCCACTCCTCCCAGCCTCCTCCAAATCATAGTCTTGAAATTCACCTCTTTTGTTATATGGAGCGAAAATTGGCACCTAATCATGATTAGGCAAGTAAGCAAAGTACAATTACTACTCTTGATTAGCTAAAAACTATGCACATACTATCATTTTTTGTCAGCCTGTCTCTCCCAGCCTATACTCCATTTTTATCTTATCCATCTGTTACAATTCATCAGCTGGCATTCTATGGGGCAAAGGATAAGCTTTTCTCTAGACTTGTACATGAACTAGCTTCAGCCCACTTTTCCACTGGCTGCAATAGAAATACCAAAGACGACATAATAAACATGAGGGTTTTTTTTTTTCCTGTCAGAAAGCAAGATAGATCATAAATTTTAATAAAATTATAGAAAAATTCAAATTTTACCTAAAAATTAATCATTAAAGACAGATTAGGAAGATTCAATTGGTCAGACCATTATGATAAGGAATAAGATACAGCTAGTCCTTTGTTGGACCTTCCAGTTATCTTTCTCTATTTAAATTATTTTTCCAGATATTTAATTGCAGATGTTCCTGATCTATTACCCTACCAGGCAGAACATAGCTTTTGGATATCACTTTGCCAGTGATCACTCATGATCTGCAGTTGTGCTTGATACAGTTCAAAGTTGCGAAGAAGTGGATCAGACTGGCATGTTGGGGAGAGGGAAGGGTCCAAGACCTCTAAAAATAGCCAGTCCATCTTTACAGCAGGTAAATATATCTGCACCCTTTTATCTGAATCTTGAAGTACTCACTTTGAGCATCACAGCTAGCAGAAAACAAACTGAAGTGGAACCCAGACTTTCTTGCTGCTGGACTGAAATGCACAGTTGGACCTAGGAGCCCAGTTCTCCAGGTTCGTTAGGTATGAGTTTGAACTCCAAGCCTTTGTATTTTTGTTCAATAGCTTCATATTTTTAAGTAAAGGCTAGAGCTGAAACAAACAGTTGCTCCTGCTGAGAAGCTGTGTTTGCACGCTGTTCTCATCCTCTGGGTTGGCCCTGAGGAGCAAACCTCAGCAAGCACACGGCGGTGCTCTTCCAAAGCAGCATGGCTTTGGATGCCGCCTCACCGGGGTGGAATAAGGTCGTGGTGCTAGGTACAGCTGTCGATTGTGCTAGAGTAAAGGCAGGCTAATGCCTTTAAAGTATGTGGATTTATTCTATTCCCACAGTTATTCTGGCATAAATCACAACAGGAATTTGACTACAGTAGCAATATGGGCAGAGGTGGGCACAAAAGACAACGAGAATAGACATGCTGGAAGACAGTGTCTGATATTGTGCCCCAAAAGCAGGCAGGAGAGAGAGCAGGGGATGAGCAATGCAGAGGTGAGAGTCCTGCCTTACAGATTCTGTCTGGAAAAGCAACAACTGAGAAGTGTTCAAGTACCAATAAAAGAAGCAGAATTGAGCTCTCCTGGTTTTTACATGAGAGGCTTCATATCACATCATGAAAGAAGTGGGGAGGATTGCCAGCCTTTATTCACTACACATTTCCCTTATTCACTCCGCTTTTTTTTAAAAGAAATCTCCCTCGTTTATGAATCTGCTAAAACACATAGCTTTTCACAGAAATAGACAAATACGACTGCAAACTGTCAAGGTAACAAAGAAGGCTTGGATAAGGACTCAGGTCACTGGGAAGGCACCACATACTATGAAAAGCCCTTGGATGATGCTGAGCAAAAGCTTGCCAAAATGCACTGGAAAAAATTAAGTGGCCTGATCATTACAAGAGATCAGTGTGTGCAATTCCCAGCCACTTCAGTGTGAGTTGCTCATGGGTACTGTCCTGTGATGGTTGGACTTGAGGGATTTTAAAGAACTGTGTACAGAAAACCAAACCCTGCTCAGATCTACCTCTATTTCCCCTGTAAGGCTACAGGAGAAAAAAAAAAAGGAGAAGCAGTTTTCAACGCAACTGTCTTCTTCCTGCCGTAACAACATCTTTCATGTGTCCAACAAAACAAATCCAAATGATCACCACAAACGCACACCTCTCAGGAAGTCTACCCTCACTGCTGGCTTCAAACATTTGCCGGGTTTTTACAGTGCTGAAATTATTCCTGCATCGAATCCCAGAATTACAGTGAGACACCACCCTGTCTGTGGTTACAGGCGGCACAGACAAAGCCTTGGAGAGGCTGCTGGGTGCTTCCCACGGTGCAGCGAGGGTGGAAGGGGGCTCAGGCTGTCCTCTGCTTCCCCACCCCTCACCACGGATTTGCCCTCCTGCCGGGGAGCGCGGCAAACCCCTCCAAACCCCGGGGCTGACAGCCTGGGCAGCCAGTATGCGCCGGGGATGTGCGTGCAGCTCCTTCCTCTCCAGTCATCCTCACTGCAACCTGTCATCTTTTTCATATAGCCTCACAACATTTTAAAGAACAAAACTGTGGGTAGGATACCTTTCATAATAATAAATAGGAATAGCAGTGCTTTTGTGAATTTAGGTCAATGCATCACCCTTAGAGTGCATTACAAATTCATCAGAATCACAGCCTGAAGAAAATTTTATTCCCTGGCATCAGCTGCTTTTAGCCATGCCACAGATCTTTAGCAGAATTTAAACTCCAGATTAAGTATTGATTGAGTTTAAATAAATTATAATATGTTATAGCCAGAAAGCTGGGCTGTGACTGGTATAGATGGTTTCCCTTTTTACTTCCCTTCCCACCTCAAATATTAACAAATTTATTCACTGCATTATGACTGTAATGAACAACCAATTCAAAAAGGTATAATACTGAAGTAAGTACAAATTTAAGCAGCACCTTCACCTACTCGACACAGGAATTAATAGAAATTATAAATTAGGTACAGAATAAACATATCAACTTAAAGGATAATGTGAATAGGAATAAATTCCTAAAGAATTAGCTACAGGGGAAAAGTAAATGCAAAACTGCAGCTTATATTAACGTTTGATTACATTTCAGATGCTTTGTTCCTTTTTTTAAGGTTCAAAAATATCTCTGTAGTGATGGCTACCAACAAGCTGTAACACAATGATACACTCTTCTGTCGTGTTCAGTAGCATCAGCTGCTTGTGTATCCAGCACATTATTTCTGGACGACTAATAGATGAGCATATCATTCTAAACTATATTTAATAGGGAGTGAAAACTTGCATGAGCAGGTATTCAAAATGTAGCTATGATACAGTTACCAAAGCCAACTGAGAAACAAAACAGGCCTAAACTTTATGGAAAAGAAAACAAAAACTATCTGCTGTACTGCTAAAAGAGGACGAGAGGACACATAAGGACATATAGTTTTGTGTTTGACCTATTTTGGTTGATTTAATTTTCAGATTTTGTAAGCCAAGCTCCAGTGAGTTCCTGAGGAAAAAATTCTAACTGGCATTTTACTGTGAGTCAAACCTCACACAAAAAGTGCTTTGTGCATCAAGATAACGTTGGGAGCTGTCTAGCTGCACGTACCAAAGGACCAGTTTGAACAAAGAAAAACAGAGCTGTAGTGGACTTCTATAATACTTTGCACTTCTGTAGTACGTTTCAATTTGAGATCTCCAAGTGTTTTGCAGTGCATGACAATTAAGCCTATCACTTGGAAACTTCAGTAGAAAACAATTATCGCAGTTTTACTGATGAAGAAATGGAGAAGTTGAATGACCTTCATAAGATCTTACAGCAAACAGGATGCCAGTGCGTCATCAGAAATGCCAGGCAGTTTTTTAGACCTCTACTTCAGCAAGGGCACTAACTCCCATTTCCAAACAGCCTATCTGCCAGCCAAGTTATATGTTTGACTAATATTTCCCCAGCTTCATAAACAATAAAATACATCTTTTCATTTAAAGGTAGCTTATTTCCTGTTGCTGTTCTTACCAAGCTGATGACAGGAACATTCATTCTTTTAATGGAAGTGCAGACAGTTTGGGGTACAACAGCAATTCAGATAAAGTCCACTTAGAAATGGAAAGAGTGACTGAAATTGCATATATCATCATATTGCATACAGACATACAGCGTGACAAACTTGAGTCCAGTTGACATGGTTAGCAGTTGCCCATTTTAAGAGACAACCTTAGAACTTTACCAGCAATATAGTCTTCAGATTGTACACCCAAGAGGATCCTGATAATTTTTTCCCTCCTAAGCCGTTCACTGTGAATAGAAGTAGCAAGCTTTGAATTTGACCGTTTTTTCTAGTTACCACTGAACAGCTGTGATACTCACTGCTTTCCTTCCATTCTCTGCTAAGAAAGATGTGATTGCTTTTTTCTGAAAAATATAATAAATGAATGATTTCTCCAAATGTCTTTTTCTAGTTAGACCTCACACTGCAGTTAGAATAAGCCAGCCCTTCTTTGAGGCATTGATAAAAATCAAGAGGCAATGGAGTTACACTTTTCAGTCCTGTACATTTTCACCTGCCTACATGTAGCTTAACTACCACTGAAATCTTCTTGGCATTTAACCCCAGGGAAGCCAAGCTTCTGTCTGGCCAAGCAGGGTTTCTAGCAGTACTGGTATATGTAAATGCATTGCTGCAAGGGATGCAGCAGCAGTGCAGAGATTAGCACAGAAATGCCATGAAGCTGAGCATTTTGCCTAAGCCCCATCTGCGAACAGGGCTGTATATCCACTCGCCATATGTGGCAGCCCTGTGTGAAATTGAGAAGTGATGACAGAGGGGTGAGGGATGGAGTTCAAAGATCAGGCAGTAACAGGAGAGAATTACAATTATACCTGTTACACCATAAGAAGAGGGAGGATGTTGTCATTTCAGTAGGGTTTCTTTAACATTAATCCAGAATCACTGCTTTAGCACGGTTACCCTGGAATATGTGAGGGACCTTCTCATGGTCTGGATGTAACCCGTTATTTTTGGGGAATGAAAGAGACTTAAATTTGGTAATTCACACTAAAAAAAACCCCTATGCACCTTATGCTACTGTATGGTGGATACTTTAGTCAGAGAATGAGGGTAGAGAATTATCTGCATGCATTTTCCATACATGTATCTGTATGTATGCAAAAGCACTCAGGAAGAGAGAGGAAAAGGTGTTGCTAATAGCAGTTGCAGTGCTATTAGGGTCATGGTTGAGTGGGTTAAAGATGACTAAGACTTTCATAGTTGTAGGGCATGAGTATTTTAGTGATTTCTAAAACTGGTATCCTATCCTATCCTAAGAAACCTCTAGTTTTTGAAAGGAGAATTCGACAGCGTAGCATCTCACTTTCTCGCTTCTCCTATTCTGTAGGGGTATAACAACCTTCCAAATCTTTGCACAGAGAATTGATATAATGTGTGAAGCCAATCCATACAGTGGCCACTGTATCATACATATTTGATACATTAGAAGTTATCATTTTCCATGCATTTATGATTCTGACTTGGTAGCTTTATATTTATGTCCTGTTGTTTTCTCTTTTCTTGAAAACCAATTAAATTTTAGATTTATAAAATAACAGAGACTATGCAAAGACCTATGTGATGATAGCTAGCTACATCTGAAAATTCTTTAGCCTGAAAGCCTGGCAAGAATCTGAAGGGAAGTGTTAAAGCAACCTGACAGAAATCCCCTGCAGTGCTTATGAAAAAACCCCAGCCCTCCTTCCTCCCAGCTAAACCCTGAAACAAGGTCAATGCACTAAAAGGCTCTGGAAGTAATTTTTTATAAATAAATATCCTGGGGAATTAGTGCAGCAAGTGCAACAGTCACATCTCTAAAATAAAGGTAGTTAGGAGTATGTAAGCATTTCCTTTACACGTTAGGGATAGCACACGTCAGTCAATGTGAGATTAAATGCAGCTCTGACTACATGCTACAGAAGAAAGCAGTATTTTTTCTCAGGAAGAAAACTTTGATCATAAGCTTGAATCAGCAAGTTGTTTAAGTGCATGCCTAATGTTAAGCCCGTAAACAGTCCCACCTCTTTCGATATGCTGGAGTCACAGGCCCTTGAAAGGGTAGTCGTGATCCTAACAAGCCAGATCAATAGCGCAGCAGTAAATGCAGGAGTCTACCAAATACGAGCTAACGCTGAGATATCAAGGCGTTGGTGGCTACTGTACTGACCAGATTCAGACTCCCCGACATTCATCTCTGACTGACTCCTGCCTATCATGGAAAGTGCCCTTTTTATGCATCTGATCAGCTCAGATACTGCATTACTGCACAGCAATAATTAGTTTTCCTTTAAAAGGGATCAAAAGTTCTAATCTCCTATGACTGCAATCAATGGCCACCATTTCCCTGGTCAACAGGGCACAAATTACACAAATATTCACTGTAAATCTAACTAAAGCAACTGAAGAAGGGCATTTTCAGGTGAAAAAATTATGTTCTTTTGGCAAGGACGTAATAATTCAGGGAATTTACATATTATTTTGTGACATCAATGGGAGGCTTTGACCCAGCTTAGATCAGTTTTTTGAATATAATTTCCACTTTTCCTCCTTCCACTTTAATTTTATCCAGATGAGCTTATTTTTCATTTGCTGAAAGGAGAAGAGTATGGAAGAAAGGGGATCATTAAGTCACAAATCCACTTATCTTCACTGCATCTGTGATGTTGTTCCCTAAGCAGTAGTAATCTCCTACATTCAGGAAACCTGCACAGATTTCTCACAGGAAAAGCACAACATCTGAGCCAGAGTGTGAACACAGCAGTCAAGAACTGGAAGAAACAAAAGCAAGCAAAACCCAAAGCTAAACAAAAACCTAACCCAAAACCTTTTAATTTCTTCTCCATCAGAATATCAAGTAACAGTCATTTAAATGAAGAAGATATTTATGCCTTCCTCTTTTGGAGGTAATTTCCTAAGGTTTAAAATGCAGCTAAAAAGCTTACAATTCTATATTAGCACAGCCTGATTTTCAGTTTTGCTTATCACTGCCTGCCATGCAGCTGGCTTGCTTTCTCTCTTTGAAAGTTTCAGGTTCTTTACAGAGTAATTATGTTTTCAAAATACAGTTGAGAATCCTGATGTTATAATCATTTTCAGAGCCCCTATGTACATTACTAATTGTGTACATGATTCTCTTGACTGACTCCATTGCACATGCTGAGATTACCAGTTACCAAAACATCATTAGAAGTTATAAGGTAAGGAGAATGAGGCCAGCTTTATATTTCTGACTTGGTAAAGGTGTTGATAGCTTGCACTGAATGGAAATTCTTGTAAAAAACGAGGTTGGAAAATGTTCTTTTTCCTGAACTGTTAAAATGATAAATACTAAATAAACAGCTGCAAGTGAAATGGTTCCCTGCTGTCCAACAACTACTTTTCTAAACACCGAAGAAAGTAGCCATAAATACAGCCAAGTTTAGGTCTGCTATCCAAAGTAAATAGGCAACACACAAAGCAGTGATCACTTCATAGTTTTTCCAGTGTATTCTTTTAAATTGCAAGCAGGAACATCCAGAGCTCTCAATTCAGAAGAAGTTTGCCTGGATATTTTAACTGGACATTACCAAACCACTGAAAACTACTTTTTATAGGACAAATTCAGCAAAGTATTTAGCCAAAAAGGAAATGCATGTGCACAAGGAGATATAACAATGAGGCAAAACTAACAAAGAGGAGAATAAAACCAATCTTTTGTTGTCTTTACAGAGCAGTTTGAGCACATTGGGAGCTGAGTTATGAACTAACACAGATTTCAAATACTGTGAATAGTGGTAGCAGAAAAATGAAAAGTAGATGCATCTGGCCAATTTAAAATGCATGAACTAGGACTGCAAATCATTTATATATATATATATATATACACAATCCCTCTCTCTTATCTTGAATATGATCATGACTGTCTCCAATAAGTAGACAAGAAACTGCTTGGCACCCTGTTTCTGTTAACTCCTTAGAAGAGCAAACACAGTTCACATTACAAAAATTGTGGGATTCTTTTCTTTATAGAATAATGTAAACAAACATTTTCTTATTTAATCTCTTTAATGAAGTGCTATTTACTACCAGTTTCTGAAGTACTTCAGATAATAAAACCTAAATCCTTGATCCTAGTGGGAATTTTAAGTGCAAGTTTTTTTAAAAGTAATGTAACCCATTAAATGTTTTAACTATGACTTTAGGAATTTTAAGAAAGTCTCATAATTTTTAATGTCTTGATCTCTATGTCTTAGAAGGTAAGTCATTTTTTGACCTTCATTAACCGATTGAGACTCTTTCAATGGGATATGCAATCAAGACATAAATAACATCCCATGCATTAGCACTGAATGGACCAGAAGGTTAAAAGCTGCACGGTTTTTCCATGAAGCCTTTTTTATTTTTCATTTTAATGATTTTTCTTAATCTGGGAGTGAGTAGATCCAGTTCTAGATCTAGTACTCTAGAGGCTGGAAAATGATGCCACTTAGGCATTTTTACCCCATAAAATATCACATGGTATATACTTTCTCAAGACTGCCCTCAGTAGGCTGTCAGAAATCGACGTGGGGCATGAGAGCTTGTCAAGGCATCATGAACATTTTGCAGAACTGGTTAGGGATTAAGTTCTGTTTTAGGGCATTTCAGAAACCAGTTTTTTGATAAAGAAAACGTACAGCATGTTCCATATATGTTACCTCATCCTTCTCTGAGCAGTTTCATTTCAAAGTTTATTTTCTTCTTTTTTTAAGTGAAATACCGTTACCAATTTTAAATTCAGATGGAACAGGAAGGAAAAAAACCCCCATTATTTCTTTCTCACATTAAGATTATTTTATCAATTTCTAATTTTAGTTCTTTTCACATTTTGTTTGTTAGGCATAACTGGGTCAACACTTTCATTCTTTTAGGTTGAAAATCCTGTCTGAAGAAAAGCAAAGTTACTTGTCATGAAGCAAAGCAAATGGCAGTGAATAATTTATAAGAAAGTAAAAATATTCTGCTTTTGAGATTTTAACAGGAGAACAACCTCAAGTTATAAATTATTATAATTACACTGAAATATGCTTTCCATCCTCTTATTCCTTTGCTCTGATCACTGCCACAATGCTTTTTGCTCGAATGGCTAGCAGTCTCCCGAGCAGCACAGACATGGACCCTCCAGGCCTGTGGCCAGTGCCCTTTGGGCCATGAATTTATCTGTGACTACAACGCTGCTTCACACTTGTCTCAATATGTTCATTAGGATTCCTGCAGGTTTCTCTCCCTACAGAGTAACACGCAGGTAACGTGTTAAATGTCTGGTGAGATGCGAGGTGAGGACTGTAATACAGCTGGGGGCTCCAGCAGCGAAAACGGTGCTCACAGGAGATTCTGGGATCATTAGTAAGACACAACACAGAGATCCACGCACCCACTGCTCAGGCACAAAGCAACACTGATAGTAGGTAATTAAATTCTTGATATTCGTTTAGTTCTGGCTCGTAAAGCCACAGTGTTCAGAGACATTCGTTGTCATAATATAAGTACGGTCTTTCTCTGTATAGAGATGGTAAAGTTGAGAAATATGGTGTATTTAAGGGCATAGTAAGATTACAGCAACTTGATTTGATGAGAATTCAGTTTCACTAATACTCTTATTAAAATGTCTGCAATGAATGTGTCAGTTCTCTGTGGTTCCAAGGGAAGAAGATGAGCTATTTAATATTAAACTCTGTCACTTCTTTCTTTAAAAATCTCTTACACGCTTTCTGCAATACAACATCTCTAGTGTACTAATGCTGACATAAACCACCACAATTCCCAGCATCTTTTTCTCATTAATACACTTCTGATTTTTAGGGTGAAAGTTTAGAAGCACAAGTGAAATAACTAAAATGTAGGAATGGATATGTACATAAACCAGCTTCCATAAATAAGTTCATATAATTTGTTGCAGTTGCCATTGGAGTCAATAAGTTCACGTGCCTTCCTGTGACAAACATAATCTTTTACAATCCTGACCCACTTCTTACATGGAGATGAGACTGGCAAGAGCAGGAGAGGGCAGGGAGTCCACAGGTTCTTATCAGCATGACTGATTCCAATCATTTGCACGTGCAAGATTTCAGCAATGCATTCAATATTTTCACATAAGGTGTGGTCATATACACTAAGACTATTGCTGCCAATGTGTTCCCACAGGAGATACTCAATTGTCGAGTCCTACAGGAGGAGTTTGAAGTGTGCGATACCTACTGCTCATCCTTCTTGCCACACTGTCGATCAACGACTATTTGGTGACAGCCTGAGTCTTGGAGGAACCTGAACATCTCTTGTACTTCAACCTTAGCCCTGGCTCAGAATAGTATATCCTAGTTCTTAATATGAAACCTCTGCCCAATATTCCCCTAACTCTCCCCATAAATAACTGAATTCCTGATTGACATACTACTTATGTTTGTCCCCTCATTTACCACCCAGTGAGGATGCTAAAGTTCTTTGATCAAAAGTGGGTGGTGAAGCTGACATTCATTTTGAAGTGGAAGACCTAAGTAAGTAATAGCGCAGGGGGCCCAGACTTGCTGGAAACAGTCCTGCTTTTGATCTGCATTTCTGGACGACTCATAATTTAAAATTTAGGCCCTCAAAGTTTAGACTTCAGGAAAGGCAAAATATCTGTGAACAGATTCTGAGTATTCCAACTGATTGGCCCCAGACATACTGAGTGCCAAGTGTGAGTATTATCTTTTTGTATTTTTATACACTATTTATATTTTATGGGTGAATATTACAGGAATATAAAATTTTGATATTGCAAAGCTTCCTCCAAAGTGAAAAAAAGTTAGTCTTTTTCTCATGGAATACCACAGAGTTATTACGGCATCTCCAAGTAAATTTCAGATTAATGTCATGGTGATTTCCCTTGAAGGGCTACTGGATATATTCTCACATTTATGTGCTTTTAAATTGTTTTCCTTCTTCCACAACTCACCATTTGTGTAAGGATCATGCAGAATATCACTGCACTGGCCTTGCTAGGCATACAACACACCATGACATACCATAGAGGGAGTTCAAAATTACTCTTCATTCAATTCCTTCACATTGCATGGCAAAGAGAGGAATCACATTTTCTCTGGTTGCCCGTGCATTCAGGAATTCCTACTGATTTGACCTCGTCTGACCTTCTATTCCAAGTCACCAATTAGATTTCTCTCAGCTTTGCAGTCGTTAACAATCTCAGTGGAATTGCATCTCTCTATGGCAGAATTATGCTCCCAACTTCACTTTTTCTCTTCACTACCTACAAGCTTGAACCAAAACATCCATACTTTTCATATTTCATTCTTATCCACCACTTGCTATACATTTACTAAAAAATGTCAGCGTAATTAGGCAACTCAAATCTGTACATTCTTGCTGTGTATAAAAGAAAGATACGCTTTGATTTTTCCCCTCAGAATAATGTATTAAACTTCAGACATTAAAGTTTATTAGTGACATTTGTAATAAGAATTAAAACTAAACTGTCCCAAGTAGGCCACTACTAAGTGATATCCAGCATATGACTGGGCTGCAGGATTTTCAGGACTGCACCTGCTGACTGTCCTCTAAGCAACTCTTTTCCCTAAGCTAAAAGCAGCCTTGGGCAAGTGCCGATCACCCTTCTTGTGATTTTCAAAACTCCCTCTGTGATTTTAATACCCAATTCCATTAACTTCAGCACTAGGCCTGCTAATCCTGTAGGTAGGCTAGAAAATCTTTAGCTGTATGCAGGTGCTTCAGAGATTAGAATGCTAATCACTCACATTTAGCTGCTACTATCAATATAAGAAGGAAGGCAAAGACAGCAGAAGAGAGAGACAGACAGGCTTGGATTAACAGAGAGGCATATCCATCCCATGTGCTTTTTGCCTTTTTCTGAACAAGAATAATTCAATCTGCCTTCCATCATTCTTGTCCTAAAGTTTTGGAGCCTAAAGCACCAGACAGCTTTTAACAAATGGTAGCCTGGAGAACAAAAGACACTGGGGGAAGGGGGTTCCCTTGTCCCCTTCAGTGGGTCATTTTCTTATTATATTATCAAACAAATTATCAATTTTATTCTGGAGATTTTCCTACAACCAGAACATACTTCTGCAGGAAACGTGTAAGATCTACTCATATGATCTTCGGATACTCAGTGATCTTTCATTGGAGAAGTTATTGTTTCACCTGAACTTTGATAGCTATTGATCCCTTCTCCCTTACAAGGTGATGGCCTTTGGAAGACAGATAATCAGTACTTGCCTTTTCAACAGATTTTACTCCAATGTGATCAGTTATTGCACTGAGTTACCTGTATTTTCCTTCTTAGACATAGATGGGGGAGAGAAAAGGGGGTTATTCTGTGACAGTAACTGTATTTTTACTTTTTTGGTTTTGATTTATGGATTTTTCAATGTTTTTCTTTAAGAAATGATATCCAAGACTTTTTGTATTTGGAAATGTTTTCATATGGGAAGGTGGCTGTTACAGTGAACAGCTGAATCATATTGCAGAGACCACTGAGAGCTGCCAAATTAAAACCAGGGCTGTCTGAGAAACTAAGGGAAAGCAGGACATCTTATAAATTAAAATGAAAACTTCTTTATACAGTCAAATAGAGAGTCGTGAAACGTTTGGTTTTTCTAGGTTTTGGGGTGGAGAGAAATGTCAAAGGCAAAAATCTTAGTTTTATGAAGACCTTTCAATGCCACTTATTTCAAAGAGATATTTAAGAGAGTATAAGACTTAGACACACATTAATGCTCTCTCATGGAAAGGAGATGTCCCTGTTAAATGAAAATTAAGTCCAGAAAGCTTATGCTTTGATGCAAGATTTATTGGTACTGTAGCCAAAGACTTCCCACAGCCTCTTGTCCTTGTCAGAAAAGGTTCAAGAAATAGCTCGATGCCGTCTCTCTTCCTCCACACCTGGTCTTCTGGGGCTGAGTTGCTACTTGGTTTTAAACAGTTCAGTTTAGGACATGTTGCTGCACTGGAATGATTTTTACTTTTTTTTTTTTAAATTAAAATAGTGCATTGACTCATACTGTTGGATTTTTTTGGTGTGGGCCTAAAATGAGACTCTCTGTCTGACTCTATAGCCTTGAAGCTAATACAGTAATTCACTGGTGAGAAAAATGGGTGGACAACCATGAGTTTGTGGACAACTCCTGTTAAACTTCCTTTGCAAAAGTACAAAGGACTGAACATGATATAAGGCAGCTAAGAACTGAAATATTTACCATGATAAATTACTTGCTTTAGCATAGCAATTACTGAGAAAGCAATAATATAAAATAATTTATGCTTGTGGATCTTAGATTAATAGAATTGCTGACAATTTTCTTTTACCTCATCCTAAATAACTTTTATTATGGCAGCTACTAATATCTGTAGCATAAGAATGTGGCAGTTTTCTACTGCAGGCAGAAGAAACAGAAAAACTCTCAGTATATCATGGATTGAAACCAAAAAAAGTTGTGGGAATTTCAGTTTTCTTTGAAAGAATTTTTCCAAACTGCATGTGGAAAACCACATGAGAAAGGATATGTGTATACATTTGCAGAAAACAGCCTTTGCCTTCTGTAATGCCAATTAGAGAGTAGACACGTATCTGTTTTCCATGGGACAGCGTGTGTCTTTATAACCATAGTAGGAAAGAAGAGGGAGGCTGGAGATGGCCCTAAGCAGAAACTTAAATTTATTCCTGTCAATGATGAGGAAACTATTTGGACCCTGTTTCCCAAGTGAAGAAAAAAGAACCTGATAAGAAAAGGCTCCAGACCTCCTTGGATGAAAAACTGTTCCTGAGAGGACATTAGAAGGGAGAAGAACTAAGAATAAAACTAACAAGAACTACAAGAATTAGGAAAAAACCATTAATCAGCAGGAAAAAGGTACTTCTTAAAGGCTGGGAAATGTAGGAACAAACAGAGAATTGACAAAAGTGAAGTTTAGCCAGTATTGCAAAGGAAGTTAAGAAGATTGCCGAAGGATTTTCAACTGTATACAAATAGAACAAGGAAAGTAAAGGTGGTATCATTAAGCATTTGAGACAAAGGACGAAACATGGACTAGACTCATGTAAATGCATAAAAGTATGAAAACAGGAAAAAATAGGAAATGGGATAAAAAGCTGCATTGATTTTGTACAGAACTCTTATGCCAGATCAAGCCATCAAACTACCTGGCAGAACTGATTTGCTTGACAAAGGAATTATAAAAGATTAGATGCTTCTGATTAAGGCATTTGAGGGTGGTGCCACATGAGAAATCACTAGTTCAGCTGAGGACAAGAGTACAAACAGGGATGGGGCTGGTGGAGACACACCATTGTGTTATGCAGAAAACAGAACTGTTGGACTGGAGACTCCCTAGGAGCTGAGTTTCCCCAAGGACCAGTGTGGGAACAGATGCTGTTTCATGTTTCTGGTAATGGTTGTCATAGAAAAGAGAGAAGTATGTTAATGAAATTTAATGATGGCACCGAAGAGGGATGAACTGTAAATATAGGAGATACTCCAAATATCATGGAGGAAATTATAGGTGATAATGAAAAAAAGCGATAGGAACAGTCAGAAACTCAACAGTAGAAAATTCAAAGGGAATAATGATGCTGTTAACCAAGAACATTTCAACCCGGAGTGATGGAGTGGAAAAGGACAGGGCATGGAAGATCACAGGACAGTTACATACCCCTTGTAATTCATTTGTGAAAAAGGCAAATGCAGTCCTAATGTGTCTTAGGTGTAGTATTTCCAGTGATAAGCAAATACAATACACAGTTGGCAAATTGTGTAGCATCTACAATTATGGTCACTCACACTCAGAAAAGCTATGTTAAAATACGTGACAGATGAGGGTTACTGAAACTGTACTTATTTTGCTAAGTAAAGGAGGAACAGCGCTATTTTCAAAGAGAACTTCCATAATAAGCAAATCTGGAAAAGCACACATCCCAGTTTCCATTTTTCTACAGAGCTGACTTTATTGCATGCTCGTATAAGACACCTGCTCCCCTTTGCTCAGGTCTTGGAGAATGACTGGCTGCAGCCTCTCATCTCCTGGGTGCTGCTGCATCCTTGTTGCCGAACCACCGGCCTGCATTCCTCAGAAATGCAGAGAAACAGGAGAGTTCAGCCAGCGAGCATGTCTCTGCCTGGTTACGTTGTTGCTCTTCCTCAAGCCAAAACCAAATGCCGTGGTACGAACCATGAGGCTTTTGCTTGGGTGAGACCCTTGGGTACCACTCTGCTTTCTCAGTGTGCCTCAAGGTGGGAAGCAGACTCTGCAGTTCAGTGACTGCCTTCCAGCTGAATGAACTATCACGTACTGAATTTAAGAGCTTTGGTTGGCACGCATGCTTATTCACCTCTGGCATTAGATTTAAATGACGAGGCAGCAAACGATCATCCTTCCCCTCGACAAAGTGGCCAGAGTGAGACCTCTGCAGCACAGCAGTGACAAGGAAGTGGAAAGGGAGAATGTGTTCCCCATCTGTGACACCGAGCCATGTGGCTCATCTCTCCATTCTGTAAGCGGCCCCTCATCACTACACAGCTACAGGTTCCGCAACAACCAGATCCTTAATTTGGCTACCTGTTTTCACTGGCCGGCTCAGAACACTGCGCAGTGCTGCAATAATCAGTGAAGTGTAAGATTCTTCGATGTGAAACAACCGCCTACTGATTGTGTGCCTGCTCCTGGGTACTCACTTTCCACCCGCCGGTGAGCAGCTCTGCTGGCCACGAGGGACAGAGCAGCAGGCAGCAGCAGCAGATAGGGTTCTGCAGGGTGCGGAGTCAGGCTGGTGCCCTCCGTCTCTGAAGCCTGATGTCCCTTGGGACCACTGTGCTACGGATAATCCTTTGACTTATTTTAGAGCTGCTCAACAGGCAAGAATCTGCTCCAGCTGCCACAAAAGAGGGAGTTCTTTCATAAAGATGGTACAAAAATAAGAAGTGTGATTTTTTTTTTTTGTCTGTTATTCCAGTTGTGCTCACATGCTTGTCCAGTGCACCCACAGGTCATACATGTTTGTATGTCATGACTATGTTTCTTTCCTTTCCTTCGTCATTAATCTGTAACCAGTGAATCTACGTGCAGGCAATCCTACATGAGACAGAGCCAGCAGGAGACAAAATGAGGCAAAGAGGATTGCATCTGACAGAGCTGTTTAAATAAATTGTTAATTTTCTTAGAATACTGGGGGACCTGTCTGTAGCACCAAATCTCCATAGCGTGTAATCTTATGAGCCATCTGTCTCCCTGTACACTAGAGAAGGCTATGGACTTGGGAGGATGATGAAATATAAGGATGTAAATATTGAGGGGGTGGGAGATTATTGCAATATCTAATCCTGCATCTTGCAAGATGATGGGTTCCCTAGCCTCCCACTGTGGTAAGGGAATACAGGGTGTTCAAAATCTTCAAGGTCTGAGCTCTGAAATACACACACATTTAACAAATTGGATCAATTTTACTGTTAGATGTGTGAATGTATGTGCCTGTATTTCTGTAGTTTTATTTTTCTTTTAAATATATATTCTACCCATTAAAAATAAAAACATTATATTAGCATTTTATGTTGTGTTCAATAACCCACTCAGTCCATTGACCTTTAAGACATACTGCAAAACCATGTTTTTACTCAGCTTTGCAGAGGACAAGGACTGGGTTAAAACTAACTAGTACTTATTCATTTTTTATAGGAGGGATGTGTCTTGGATGAAAAGAGCTCATATCTTCTCAGTGGGTTAGGGTATATATTATAGTTACTTTCTAAAATGAATAAACCTGGTAAGTAATAGGAGGTCGTCTTTTTAGTCTACATTAAATATTCAAAATGAGGTCTGGTCTGTGGTCATGAAATGAATTTGTTTATAAATCTCTCTCCTGAAAAATTATGTGAATTCTTTGAAAGACTAATAAATGTCTTTTCAATTCACAAACTCTTCAGTGTAATAATTCATATCCTCTGTGGCTTTATATCTCAAGGGAGACAATATATTCTCATGGTAGAAGATCAGAGAAGAGCTTTAGGAAACCTGTGTTTCATTTCTAGTTTAAGAACTGGGAGGTTTGAAAGAGTAGGAACTACATCATATCTTTAGAACTGGCTTTCAGTCACTTTTCGTTGAGTTTCCCCATTGTAGCAGTATTTATATGCCTAGGTAAAGCAGTTTGAAATCTTTGCCTGAACTGTATGCAAATTTTTTATGGGAATCTATTATGTATTAATTATAATTTACAAAGGAGCTATCACACACAGTTCAAGTTGTTACAGTTATTTTTAGATTTGTTCTGTGAAATGTAACTATCATGTTTTAATAAATATTAAAACAAGCACCTTCTCCCAAACTCTGAAGATTATCAACTGTAAAACGCAACACAAAATCACGCCGTTCATTTTCCTTTAGCCATCTAATCTAACAAAGCACTGAGCCTTTTCATAGAAAGTCCAAATAAGAAAGGACACTGTTAACCTTAGCCCACATCAGCATTAGAGCTGATTTGTCAGCCCTATGTTGCTTTTTGCAATTAACTGCCAATCCATATATTTTCAGATATACAACAGATTGATACAACTTTTATCAGACAACTATCAACAAGTCTCTGGGTGAAAGAAATGCCACAAACGATCAGCTTCACTGAATTACATGACAAGTCTTATAAAGCAGCTAAGAAATGTCAGTTTTCCCCTTGCAATAAACCCCAGTGAAAACACGGCTCACAGATGTATAAGGTTACTAGGTGGACTGATGTCATTATAATCTTCATATAAATATATACATATATGTGCTGTCACTTACAGCATTTTCCAGACTTTTCAAGAGTTCCTTCTCCTGTATGGAAGATTTTTCTTTCTGGAATTCCAAATTATACCAAAAAAATCCCACTGAAAGAAGATGCCAGAACATTAGGCTTCTCAGCTGAAGAGCAAGGATGAATACTGACAAAGATCAATGTTTTGGTGTGATCCCAGAATATATATAAACAAGTTTAACCAGGAATCAGACTTACTATAATCTTTATAAAGACACAATGGAGTAATGCAGAAATTTACAATGTAATTAATGGGCCAAGAACTACAACAATTTTATAGCTTTGATAATTTAGAAATAAGTTCTCAAAGGGACATTAAAAATGGATTTCAGACATTTGTTACAGAACAAATCATGCTCTAATTACTAAAATGGTTCCAATGCACTAGAAAGCACATGGCAGCACACAGCAAATGTTACCAACCTTGTCAGAGACTCCAAAACGGAAGTATCTGTATGTTCTATAAAAGCACTCTCATTTTACCCTTTATTTGAATGCTCTCTATGGAAATAAAAAGAACTTTTCTTTATCTGAGAGGTATCCATTTTTAGAGACATTAGACAGTTAAAAACCTACTAGCTTTTTGAAAACAATGAGTATGCAACTCAGAAGAATACAGATTCTTTTCTTTCTACAAGCTGTTGGAACATTTTATAATCTCTTTCTTCTAAATGAAAGCAACAATGAATTCAATCCAAATATCCAGTACACAAAACCAGTGTCCTATTAAAAAAAAAAAAATTCTAAATCTAAAAAATTCTGTATTGAGAAGAGGCTTTTCAATCATCAATACTCCAATCTTGCTACTTGACAGCTAGAGACACCTCCTGGACACGCATCTTAACTTTATTCATGCTATTCTACTGCAGAAAGAAAATCGCTCATTAAAAGAATCTCAGTGTATGCATGAAAGACGAGACGGGAAGAGAATATATATTTTCACCTCATCAGGAGATGGTCAGTCCAAAAACAAAACAGTGCATCATTTTCCTGGTGTTTTTTTTTTTTTTTCCACATTTTCAGTAGTTGTTTTAGTAGGAGGTTGGTGGGCCTTGAGATTAAAACTTTGGCATGTAATCGTATAAAAATTCATCCTAGACTTAGGTCAACTCATGAGTCAGTTCCTTTTAACCACTTTGGGTCCCTTAATAAAATACATAATATATTGCAAGTCGATATATAAATATCATAGGAGTGTTTTTCTTGACAAGGCAGGAGAACACGGATATGTGTTCTGTTGTATATGGAAGACTGCTCTTTATTGCATTGGGATTTTTAGGCAGAATAACCCAAATATCAGAAAGCTTTAATTGGCCTACTTTTCTTTTTACAGTCCTTGATATTTGTATTAGGCAATTCACTTACTCAAATTATTGGCCTGATTTTTATACTATGATTTATGCAATAGTGGCTTTTTAAATTTCTTTGTTTATTTCTCTTCTTGCCTTGCATTGTAGACTGGACACGCTGCAATGGCTACACAGTAGCAAATACTTCCAGTTCAAATTTTCTGTAAGCTAACATTTTGAGAGTTAAAGACAAATATACTCTCAACCTAGAATTGTTACTCACCTAAGGCATCCGCATCGGACTGGCAGATACGACCAGAACTTAGAGCTGACGCATGCTCAGCTGGAGTGGCAGCTGGAGGTCAGGCAAGGTACTTCACATTTAGCTACCGAAATTGCTCTTCTTGTGTTCATATGAACAACTTGCATAAAAGCTTCTGGTCCAAGACACCAGTGATTTAAATGGTGGTATAAGAGGGCAAGCAGAATAATCGACATTTGTCTGCCAAGTTCTGGGTGCAGAATTCTACTGGGATAAGAGCGGAGCAGATAAAAAGAGATAAGATGCTTTACCCTGTCATCGGTCAGGAAATGAATGCAGCACCATTTACAACGCTTACTGCTTCGCAAGTGATGAGCCTGTTTCATGGAACCAAACTGTGATGAGGAAAACAATTTTTTGGATTTTCCCAAGCAGCTCAAAAAGTAACCAGTATTACCCACAACCGTGATTTTGTACGTATTAGTTAGGGCTGACTGTTGCGTATCAGTGCACCCTGCCAGCGAAGGTGGCCAGCCACATAAGACCCGTATTAGCAAGAGTGTAGCCAGAAGGTGAAGGGAAGTGATTATTCCCCTCTCTGTGGCACTTGTGAAACCACATCTGGAGAACGGTGTCCAGAGGTGGTCTGGCCAGTAAAGGAGAGATTGAAATACTGGTGCGAGTCCAGTGGAGGGCCACCGAGATGGTGAGAGGCGGGAACATGTGATGAAGGAGGAGAAGCTGAAAGAACTGGGTTTGTTCAGCCCCAAGAAGAGGAGGCTTTGGGAGAACCCTACCATTATCTGCAGCTACCAAGGGGAGGGTGCAGAAAAGATGGAACCAGACTGTCCTCAGAGGTGCTTGATGATAGAACAAGCAGCAAGGGACACAACTGATGACAGGGGTAATTCTCATTAGGTATTAGGAAAAAAAATCTTCACTGTGACAGTTGTTGAACAGCGGAAGGGACTGCCTAAAGAATCTCCATCCTTGGAGACAGGCAGAACTGGAGCAGGCACAGCACTGAGCAACCTGGCCTAAGAAGGATCTGCTCTGAGCTAGAGGGGCTAGCACATAAATGAACTCAAAAAAATACATTAAGTCATATTCTGAAGAGAGGAGTAAGACAGATTATGCTTATTAGGCTCAATGAGGCAAAGCCAGGTGAAAACAGAGGATTAGGAGCTGGATGGAAAAAAAAAAAATTACCCTGAGAATCCCTCGACTTCAGATTATTCAGAAGTTTTCTTGTGTTTTGCTTTCTTTTATTAACTTCAACTGGTTTATTTGAGAATATTTAAGATTATTTTGAGTGCATAAATGACAGCAGTGTGTAGAGTAAAATGTACCTTATATATCAAGGGCTTGTTATTATAAAATGTGAAGACCACAACATAAAATGCAGCACATGAAGAATAGAATGGTGGGCCTACAAATCTTGGCCCTAAATCTCAGCTCTGTGGATTCATCTAACAACGCACAACCAGTTAGCTGCACACCCAAGTCTGGCAACTGTCACAGGGAGTGACAATTCTGAGAGCTGCAGGCATCCTGCGCCACAGGATTAATACCTTTATCGATTTTAAGGTTTGTAGATACTTTGACTTGCAGTATGAAAACACACCAAGACAGTCTCAAAAAACTGTTACTACAGGCAAGAGCAGATGCTACCGTCATCAACCAAACGGTAAAAGGAAGACACTCCCAATCTCTCTTATAAAAGTACTATAAAATATTAAATATTTTGCATAAAAAAATGAAATCTATGCAAGAAATGGCACTTCTTACGCAACCTCTTGTCTGAATTTTCTCCATATTGCTCCAAGCTGCCATGTCTGTACCTCTGTTAGGAGACAGTCCATCTCAAACAATCAATTTTTGTCAGTATCTTGACAATGACATCGGTCCCACTTCAAAAACAGGCAAAATGTGGCTGAAATATTTTCACAACACCATTGAAAAGTGCTGGCTTACAGCAGCTAAAAGAATTTGTCTTGTTTTTTGCTACAAAGAACTCGCCTCTGCTTTTTTTTCTTTTTTTTTTTGTGAAGATTTATGTAAAAGGAATAAAATAGAATCAAAAAAACATGAGATAGAGGATGGGATACTCAGCTGCCTGGGAAAACACACGCCTAGATACATAACTTAACAGTGGTCCATTACCCATTTCGAATTACCATTTATAGGTGCCCAATATTTTTTTTGACTGTCACATTTCTACACCCAAAGTAGTTCATTATAATACCTAGTGCTAAAAGATTCTTGTGTGCTCAGGTTTACTTTTAAATTCTGTTTTCATTCAATTTTAATTCCAGTATAACCCTTTTAAGAACTCAGAGTGACACGGGGTCAGGTCAGATGTGGCGTTGTGTAATCACCTCTCGAAAACCTCTAGGGACGCAGACCCCACGGTGCCACTGGGCAGCCTACTCCAGTGCTGCTCTACCCTCCTAATGAAGATGTTTTTCTCCATGTTCTGTCTAAACTCTCCCAAGCTGCAACTTCTGGCCACTGCCCCTTGTTATGCTACTTGCCACTACGACGAAGAGCCTGACTGTTGCCCATGTAACTCCCCTTCAAGTAGGGTTTGGCTGCTATTAGGTTGCCCTTAGCCTTCTCTTCAGCTGAGCAAACTAGCCTTTCCTACTGAAAAACAAACTGCAGTTGCCTCTGTAAGGTAGGTGAAATAGAGCAACGCTTTCTATTTAAAATTTAGTAGCTGAATCATCGTTTTTGGTGTACTTTTAATTTGTTGTCCTGAACAACAACGGATGTAACCCTCTGCCCAGAGCGTACTCGCAACAGCAGTCTTGCTAATAGGTGATTTTAAACATTACGTTCCTGTTTCTCGTAAGAGCACAAGAATTTCAGTTTAACTTATTATGCTGTCAATACCTAACAGTGTTCTTTGCCATAGGCAGTTAATGCTGTTCTTTTGTAATTCTATCCATAAAAATGCTACATCCCCGAATTACCATCATCAGCAGTTGACAATCTGCCATCTTTCTCTTGGAAGCATTACTTCTCTGACATATTATAGGATAATATGATAGCAAATGCCTGGTTCTAAGAATCCATGAGTACATTAAAATAAATCTTACCTTACATCAATGTGAATACAAAGCTCTTGTAGTGTGACTTGCTATATTTTCTGTGTTGCTTTCAGATATTACAAGCTAAACTGGATCAGGCTGGATTAATACTTTCAGAGATTACCAACGACTAAATTCTTCATACACTGGTACAAAAGATAATTAGTTATTTGAGCATTTATTCTTATATGAACACCCCAAAATCAGCCCAGTATAGGGTATGCTATAACATGCTGCTCACCTTTAGAAAGAACATAAAACAAATGCCCAGATAAGATCCGACTGCAAGTACCATGACATTGGTAGCTTTCCAACTGGAAGACTGCTGTTTTTAAGATAAAAAGTAAACAAAGTAAAAGCTGAAGGTACGGTCTTGCTCTGTTTTGAAACAAAGTTCCTCATGGCTTATGTTCTCATGGTGCAGCACTGCAGGAGTTAATAACAAGATGCCCTTCTGCCTGTTGCCAAGCTTGCTATGGAATGGCAGGACCTGTTCTACCAGACAAGACCCCCTGCAAAAAGGCTCATCCATTTTTGTGCATTTTTCACTTTCACACTTTTTCTAGCCCATCAGAATTCTAAGAAAATCACTGCAGGTGGAAAAAAATCTGAGACACCCTATTGTAGAAACCAACTGATTGTTATGAACCACTTAAAAACATCTTCTACATTTAAACGGAAGGCTTATTAAAATAGACCTTCCAACCTATGCCCATACTGTCCACATGGGCTTCAATGCAGGACTGAGTAATTGTGGGTAATTACGTGTATTCTATAACAGCAGCTGCCTTAAGGTTCCCCTCACGCTCCGGCTGAGGCTTCCTGGAGGCTTTCAGGTCAAAGTATGCAGAAGGACATGAAACTCTTGACCAGCGAGGCTGGGCACGGCAGAACGACTCGCTGCCCTCCCTGCAAAGGGTGTACGTGCAGAGAGGGAGGTGTGGGCTCTCAGCAGGGCGCTCCCCCTCGCAGTACCCCCTGCAACTCGCTTACTGAGATGAGGCAGTTCGTATCCTCTCCTCCCTTCTCAGCACTGGGCTGTCACAGTGCACTCATCGCTGTAAAGTCTCTGCCATATTCCTGTAAACAATTACAAAACTAAAAAGGCAAAGGAAGCAGTCAACCTGTACAATGCCAAAGCACTGTTTTTTATTAAGGTAACAAAATCAATCACAGTGAAAAAGTTTCAGAAACTTTTATATGCAATGCTCAATAAAAACAAGAATTTTGGCAGGACCTTGGCAAATAAAAACGTTAATGTTATGAAGTCGCTCTAATCATGTAACAAACAGGTTTTTCTGTTTAGTTTTCATCACATTACAGACATATTGTTTATATATTGCTTCTTGGCATATATTTACAAGAGAAGGAAGGTGCCGCCTTTTACAGAGGAGGCATATTTTTATTAATCTGCCTGTGCCCATGGGCAGTCACTGCTCATCCTGGGTCAGCTTTGCTCATGATCTTTTACGACAGTCAGAGGATTTCTTTCTAAAAAAGAAGCTGTAAAAATCAGAAAAATTTAATCATCTCTCAAATGCAGCTGACTGAAACCCCACGGTAGAAAACGAGAGTGCAAAGGACAAGCCAGATCAGTGCATGGTGGGGAGTACTATAAAATGTTTTCTTTGTAAATCAGACAAAAGACATGTTTACAAAAAAAAGAAAAAAAGGAAAGCCTTCCATAATATTAATTTACTATACTAATTCAAACTGAGCTGTGATTTACGAGCTCTGCTGCCTCACCAAGAAGTACTCTAGCTCCCAAGCCAATACTTTGTCTTTAGTTTGTCTTTTGGGATTCAAATAACTACAGAAGACGACATTTTACATATCCTTGATTCAAGTTGTTTCTTCCTATTGATAGGATAACTCTTTATTCTTCCTTTTGCTGCATTTGAAGGGGTTTTTAACTTTCAGTACTAATTTATTTCTAAGTTTTGAAATTCATGTTAGTAAAGAGTTTTTAAGAAGTAATCACTGTGGCAATTCAAATATCATCTATATTAATCCTAACAAACTGCATTCAGATAATATTAATGGGCTGATTTACAAGTAATAAAGCAAGGATGGTACTATTCTTAATTTATCCCGCTGTGTTCAGATATTACCACACATATGGCAGAGGAGATTACCAGCAGTTCTGAGACCCCCGCGATTCTTCAGGCATAACAAAGCAGATTAATGACAGAGTAATAAGGTCAGCTCAGGTATAACGCAACCTTTTCTCCTGATTACTTCAGGGCTAAATTTAGCCCAACTTAACACAAAATTTCATTTTACTTGCTGATTTGGGTTATTGTCTTAAAGCAGAATAGTCGTGAATTGTGTGTCTGAAGGAGATGAAGGATCCACAACCCAGGAGATTAAGTCTCTCATTTACTCTCTCACTAGTTCAGGTTCTAGATCACAAAAGGCAGTACTTGCCATCACACAGTTGTCCAGAAGAGAAGGACTTGCTCTCCAGATGTAAAACTTAAAAGTAAAGTAGCGCTTCTGAAGCATAATTAAACAAATAGGGGAGATAGCACAGACAATATTTCTGGTGCATTTTGGGCCATTTGGGAAGAATTAAACCAATCACACGTGCAGCTGAAAATAATTAATCTAGCTGCTTAAACAGACAAACTGCTCATTGTCATTGTGAGAAAGAAATGAAGATAGAGAACAGTAGGTGAAAAAAGCTAATAGTGCATCAGATAACACAACTCTGTCCCAAATGAATTGACTGTTAGAGAAGATAATTATTAGCAATAAAATTAAAGGCTATAAATATAATATAAATAGTGCTTGAGAAAAGCTGGTATATCTCCAAGATTTCATATACAATCTCTAGTTGTTTTCTGACAGATTAATTATCTCATAATAAAACCATAAAAACATTTAATTAAATGTAAAGTCATATACTCCCATGTAATGGAAACATCAGCAGTGATAAATGCTGTGCAGCTGTAGTGAATACATTGTTATACCTGTGTTTATTGGAAGGCAAAGAGAAACAGGTGTGGTCTACGGGGTAAGCAGGGATTTAAGGCGAAGGGATCAGGTTTCTAGGTCAGGGATAATTCCTGACATTTAATTTCTTTGTTTATGGTTATACTGATTTATAAGCCTACATAACAAAAGTAAGACTCCCTTCACGGCATTGTGGGAGACTGAATTCCCCATACTTTGTATAGCCTTTTGAGATGGAAAGTGCTCTGAAAATTAACCTACTTAGTTTACATAAAATCCTTTGTTACCTGGCTTGCAAACTGACTTCCGTGTCCAGTTTTGTAAAGGATCAGGTAAAAGACAACAAAAAATGAGCTCTGAAGTTAAAGGCAGAGGAGTAGATCCTTCACTTTCCTATGTTTGCACCAACTTCAGCTGCCAGCCTTTACTCCCTCTTTTCCTCTTGAGATAGACACACACACATTTTTTTGACCGCAGGAACATGACAGCTAGCTTGGGTCAGCGCACTTGCCTTTCCATTGAGTGAGCTATGTTAAGACCCACAAATAGACAAGGATGCCCATGATAGCACTATGGCCTCTAGTAGTTATTAATCACAGGTGAAGTGCTGTTGCCTTCTGCATGCTGTAGCCACGCACTGCGTGATCAGGCATGACAGGCAAACGGAGGCTGTGACAGCTGTGTATACAATTGCTCCCATATTAGAACATAGGTGTCCATTTTATTAGTGTTTACTCTCACTAGGAAAGCAACTGTCCATTATCAGTGCAGAAATTAAGGCACCCTAATGCTAAAGTGCAGCAGTACAGGTGAGACGGATAAGAGGATAGAGAGTGGAAAGCCACGGCAGAGCATCAGGGAAGCATTCTGTGCTGCTCACATGAGCTGAAGTTATGCTGACCGTGGGCACAGGAGTCACAACTTCACCCGAGGTTGTACTGGACTGAAGTATGCTAGGGAGGAGCTCACATGGATGTCATCTGGGGATGACCTGCCTCACTTTTGTGCCCTTGATAAGAAAAGCTGCAAGCACACAGAGTGTTTCTGCAGGACCCTGAATGAAGGAGAGATCCTTGTCATAAAAAGAGATTTATTAAGCCAGATGCAGAAATCAAAATAAACAAACCATTACAGTCACAGATATTGGAAACTCTTATTCCACTGTGTTGTGCGAGGGAGTCAGAAGGCCTAGAGATTCAGAAAGGTTATTGTGGTGGAGTGTCTTCTGGCCCTGCTCCTCCACCTGGAACATCTAAAATGTCTTACTGCCACTGCATGACTTGCTATAGCCTCAAGAAAATGTTCAAGAAGCATTAATGTCTCTAACCAAAACCTTGAAAATAAGGCATGCTATTTTTAACACCAAGAACCTTTTAGGAAAAATTGTTGGTTAGGTTATTTAGCACATTATTTTTAATGTGCACCACAATTTCATCTTTCCCAATTCATTCAGATTTGAATGAAATCGTTAGATACATGAATTATCAGTTTCAAAAAGGTAGAAGATTAAAACATCGCAATGTAAACAACACATCATCTGCAGATTTCTTAGGCCAGTTTCCTATGTTTTCTGCCTTAAATCTTCCAGGTCACTTGAACTTTTACCATAAAGGACTACTTAGCCAAACGTGCTACCTTTAAAGAAAAGTACCTTTCCTACTGAGAGAGGACCGAGAGTGAGTGCCTTTACTACAAGAGAGATCACAGGACTTCCTAAAGCAGCGTCTGTGGAATGAATTGACATGCTCACAGCACGTGAAAACACAGGCGTGCTGAATGGTTCCTGATGGGCTTTGTTTTGCTGAAGATGGACAGGAGGACGGGAGATGCTTAGAGCTCTGAGCAGCATTCAGTTAACCAGACAGACATCTAGACTCAGTAACCAAAATGAAACTTTTATGGAACCTTTTTTTTAAATCCAAGACCATGACATTTCCGAGATCTTAAAGGCTTGATTACCACCAACATGGTTCATACTTATGACCCTAATACGCCATTATAATTCTTTCTTTGGCATAACAGTAAATAGCATTGATTTTAAATTGGGTGGGGGAGCAGTGAAAGGGGGAAAATGAAGGTGCATATGGAGGGAAGAGGACACTGTCATCTCCAGAAAATTTTGACCTATAATTGAAAAAGCTTATAAATATTAGTCTTATTACAAAGTAAAATAAAATTGAAAAATTAAGTATCCAGAAATTCAGCTGAGGCTCCACCACTTGATGATACTTCTCAGACTGCTTGATGAATCCTTCCTTCCTTGACTCTTTTCACCCCCTTGCTCAAACTACACCAATTCTTGAAGTCAACTGTCCAGACACAACATACTAATGCTCTCTGCCAAAGCTGACTACCCTATCATACAAAAAAGGACTACGTATATCTATAGTTTTCTGAGGGAAGGAATACAGGGCAAACTCGACTTAGCACCATATTACGACGTCTGGCAATCTGTCCCAATTCTGCAGTGAATCCCTTCCCCTACATTAAGAAAAGTCTTACTGTTAAGGTTATTTCTGTAGACATGGAGGGGTGTAGCACATTTTATTATTTCTGTTATTGGATTAATGATTTTGCAATGTACTGTAGAGCACTTGAGGGCTTTCTTATGAAAGAAAGCTGTAAAAATGTATTTGAAATGTTTCTCCTCTATGACAAATAGTTGTATTATAATGGAAAAACTACAGGGTATGAGCTAGAATTTATTAAGCTTTATTATGTTGAATAATGTTTAGATTAATAACAATTAGGTAGAATAAAAGCATGATGTGAATGTGACTAAAAAGAAATATTTAAGCCATGTGGTAGTTATTAATAAGTCAACATAATTTTTGACAGCTATCCAAATATCTTAAGAACCTTTTCAAAGTCATGGTCCATCTAGATGCAAAATCTGTATTTATTTAAATATTGCATATCAAAAGAAAGATAAATATGCAAAATCTAAACACCAAAGTATGTGTATACTCTAACGAAAACAAGTTACCCAATGTGAAAGTCAGTGGAAAGTTTTTGACAGTACTTTTGAGAGATTTTTTAAAGATTCTTGGGTGCCTAAAGATGCAGAGAGATTTGTACAGGAATTTTAAAAATGTTCTAAAAGAACTACAGGCTTTATGTAATTACAAAAAAATCATTTATGAGAAAAGTCCTTGCTGATGATTTAATATGCAGTTACTTAATATCACATACTTTCTAGTTTAATTGAAGTCTTAAGCTCTAGTCCAGCACTCCATTGATTTAGATAGGGCCCAATATTGTCTTACAGCCTGTTTATAGGTTTGAGGCCATGACGTCTAGCACTAACATAGAAACTGAATAATAAAACTCACCTGTTTAAATTATACACGGCTACTTTAAAAACAGACACAAGCCAAATGTCACTGGCATCATTAAATACTGAACAGTACTTTCTTTCAAAACCAGAATTTGTTATGTATTATATTGTGTGCTCATAGACACCATATGTGAAATAAAAGGTGCTTAAGCTTCATTCACTTTCTGCCGTCAGGTTATAGTACACGCATTTCAGACAGAATAGAACAGGTCAATAAGGTATTATATGACAAAGGAAAATACACAGATTCGTAGCTGTTTTGGTATCCTTCTGCACAAACTGACTACAGGATGGCTTTGCCAGACCAGCTGAAGGTCTCATCCCCAGACCACAGGGAAGCCAGTAGCCATGGAGAGCCATCACAGGAGGTGAGGCATCTCAGAGGCGTACAGCAAGAGGACACCAGGCAACAATCGCTATTTGCAGCAACAAAAATTTGTATTGGATGCAAAGAATCAGTTTTTCACAGTGCTTACACTGTCAAAAGTTAAGCAGTGGAGCAGGTTGCCCAGAGAGAGAGCAGAACCTCCATCCTCAGAAATTTCCAAAATCTGGCTGAACAAGACCGCAGCCTACCTTTGAAGCTGTCCCTGCTTTGAGCATGAGGCAGGACAAGGTGACTTTCAAAGGTCTGTTCCAATCTTAGTTTTCGACTATTCTTTTCTTGAGAAGCCTCCAGAGGATAGAGAAGATCCTTTTTCCCAGTCCCCGTCTGGGTGATGACGAAGGTTTGCCCAAAGGGTATCTATTACAAAGTTTGATAAGAGTCAGCAGAGCACTCAGTACGGACACAAACTACCAGAGGCCCCAACAGAAGATGATGTTTTTAAGGGAACAAATTTAGCCACTAATCTGAAATAAATAACCAAAATGTTGAATGTGGCATTTGTCCTTTTACAATATGTTAAAAATTACCTTTTTCTTTGTTGTGTGTCTCAGCATGACCAACCGAAACGTTACTGTTTTTTTTTTTTT
>NW_008795702.1:1281701-1291601 GCF_000699145.1 Aptenodytes forsteri | reverse complement strand
ACCGAAATGTTACTGTTTTTTTTTTTTCTATGCCAAAAATCTGTTAGTTTATTGATTACAGAACAGGAACGGGCACTTGTGCTATACCACCTCAATGACAAAATCAGCTTTTTAGTCACGTGGGAGACCAATAAGCCATAGAAAAAGCAAGAAAGAAATTTGGTCTTCGGAGATGTTAGTTTTAAATACAGAGTAAAACAAAGTTCTACTTCTACCTTTCTACTAATTTCTAGTAACTTGCTGCAGTCTTTCTTAAATTAATTTAGAAAACTCCTGTTAGAAAAAAATTGCAAGAAGCTTCAGTTTAAGAATACATTTAAATACACACTTATCTTTAAGCATAAGCTTAAATTCTATGAAGTTCCAAGTATATCTACACACTTAATATTAGGCATTTTTTCAATGCCTTTTCTGAAGGAGTATATTTGTTTCACTTTTCTGCACACATGCAGTCCCTTCCCCTCCTAAAGCTACTGATCTTATTGACAAAATGCTGCAAACCATGAACATTTCATGCTGCTACCATTATTTTCATCTGATTCAGTATCTGAGGTACTGGTGGCTGCTATCATTGTCCCCCAAAATAGTGCAGCAGAAGGCTACTTCACACAGTAAAAGAATGGAGAATTGACATGAGAAAGCAATTATGTGGGAAACATTGAATCAAGCATTCCCAGATGGTATATTTATATTGAGAATAAACTGTAAGGGAGCCAAGTTGGAAGTCTGTGAAACTTCCACCATTGTTAAAGGGACACTGTCCCATAGTCTGAGGCCCCCAAACTGCAAGGGGGTTTTACAAAACTTAAGATAAAATACAAAATATCAATTAAAACTCAAAACAGTAATCCTTTTTCTTTTAATATAAACATCCATCTCAAGTATTATGAAGTCTAACAGTACTATTATGCAGAGGTATGTGAATCAGAAAATAAAACTGGATGGAGAGAAAAGTCAGGCTGAGTGTTTTCCAGTGTCACAGTCTGGGCTTTGTGAACTACAGAAAACAAACAAGAGAGTGATAGATCCCAAAAAAGGTATTTTAAAATTGCTTCCATTGTAATAAACTGCATTGTCAGGTCAGCATTTTTTATTTTTTATAAAAAGTATGAGCTTGGTTGACAGCAACCCTTTAAAGAAAACAGTCCATTACATTAAATGTCAATGAAAAAGAATGAATAATTGCTCAGATATAGCAACCCCAGCAGCGAGAGCAACCAAAGCAGAAAACAGATTGGGTAAAGTCTGCAGATACTCTCAGGACTGTTTACATCACAAGTCCTAAGTTTTATGTAAATATAAACCCCATTTTAATAAGAACAGATATTCTACTTCAGCCCTATCTAGCTTTTGGTACAATGAGATGTAAAAAATTAAAAATAACAAATCTAGCAATTTTATACTCACCAACAGCAGTCATGTTTAATAGCATATGCTTTTTCCTTCAGCAAAATTTCTGAAGACCAGAAATGGACTAAATTGGTGACATTTTGGTCTTTATTTCAATTACCCAAACTTCAAAGTTCCTCTGACCCAGCAGTTTGTTCCACTTTCATGCCTCATAGAAATCAGAATTCTCTGATTTTTTCATTTGAATAAATATGCATATTTATTTCTACCTGATGATTTTAAAATTTAGGCTAAAAATGTATATTTTCTGGTGCACGTTGCCTGCAACTTGAGCAAGAATCAGAAAGGAGAAACACAATGTGAACATAAAAAGTGAGAGAAAAAGCTTCTCTAGACATCTTTAAACCTCCCAAATACCTGGGTGAAGTTTCAAACCAGTTATTTCAGCTGAACTCGTTCACCCATATTGAGGCAAACCTACTGCAAATCTGAACAGAGTGAATTAGAAATCAAGAATAAATATGGTGTGATGAACACGTAATGCAAACTGTAACAACGTTAAGATACCAGGGAGCTGTGGTGTATTTGTAAATGTTGTAAATATTTTAGTGTTTTTGTCCTTAGAGTAGAAGGTTGTTCACAACAGAGAATGAAATTTGAATAGAAGCAAAACCATAGTGACATTGCTATAATCTTGGGACTTTATATATAATTTTTAAAAGTCCCATTAAGTTATAGCATACATGCAAAATTGTCCCTTCCTTAGTGAAAAGCATGGCTGGGCATGACTTGACATTTCATCTCTAACAGTTCTGTAGTCATTACACTCACTTCACACACACTAGTAAGCCTACCTGCTGCCTTATATTATCTAGTTTATTCACATACCCGACGGCCAAATGAAATGTTTTGTAAAGCCAGTCATCTATTCCACTTGACAAAAAAGTATGTTGTTAGAAAGATTTGAAATGGTCGTTAGCGAAAATGAAGATGGTTCTGGTGAACAGCCAGAGCCTGGGACAAGTTGAGTTTTGGACACCAAGGACATTACTCATGTAAAAGCCCGGGCCCGGCTTCCCTCAGGAACGGGCAAAGTTCCCAGTTCCTTCAGACATCTGTTTGATATTACCAGACTCACTAGGGAAGGATTCAAGGAGTGCAGAGCTGGCTCAGAAAGTCTCGGCCATGGAGGCAAAATCCAATTTTCTGGCAAAGGGAGTTTAGGGGGCCGGAGGGGAAGAGGACTTGGAGGGGTCAGCTGGATTCAGGAAGAAATGAGGGACAGAGCGGTTCCAGGGCAGGAAGGCCCTCCAAGGTCAGCCAAACACCAGGATGGAAAGAGAAGAGTGCAATCTCAGGAGGATCTAGAGGCAAGCAGAAAGGCGTCAGACGGGTCTGGGTGGGAAGGGGCTACAAAAGAGCTGTGAAGCACAGTAGAGGCAGACACTGCCCTTCCTCTCTTCTTCTTCCCCACCTGTACTTCTCAGTCCTCCTACGTTTGCTTGGAATAAGGGACTGCTACTCCTGCCAGGATGTCTGAGATACCTGCTCTCCTCAGCCCCATCCTCCGCTTCCACCCCATGCGAGCAGAAGTGGCCTCCTCTTCCCTTCCATGTATCTACTGCTCACTCTCAATCCTTCCCCCAAGCTGCTGAAGAAACAAGGGACCAGGTGCCAGAGGCCAATCTGGACCTGGTGCCTACAGTGGAGAGGGAAGACTAGGGATGGGCTGAAGAGGCAAAGGCAAGTGTTGGAACAGCTTTGCAGCCAGCTGCAGAAGAATGAGAGTCCTCAGAGCGAGACCCCAGCCCTTCCCTGCGAGGAAGGTGGTGGGGACACTGCTCGGGATGAAGAGGCTAGTGCTCATTGCCTCAGCCACAGAGGGTGTGGGCAGACATGGTCCCTCTAAAGAATATCTAAGAGCTGGCAAGGGACTGGAGGAAGGGCAGTGCTGGGTCGGAAGGAAATCTGATAAAGAATATTAATCTAATGAGAAAAGCATTTTTTTAGGGAGTTGCGAGAACTAAGGAAGAAAATGCATCAAGATGATTATATAAATTCCTGGAATAGATTGGTGAAATGGACTAAAAACAGGAGACTTTGTCCATGAATAGGAAAATACCTTCCTGAGCTATACAGTGTGAATAAGTAATTTCAGGAACGAAGAGATAATAGGAATAATCATTTCTTCAGATGATCCCAGAACTTAAGTGATGCCCAGAGAAAGCACTGTGCTGGTGTCCTGGTTTCGGCTGGGATAGAGTTAATTTTCGTCCTAGTAGCTGGCATACCGCTGTGTTTTGGATTTAGGATGAGGATAATGTTGATAACACACCGATGTTTTAGTTGTTGCTAAGCAGTGCTTATATTAAGTCACGGACTTTTCAGCTTCCCACGCTCTGCCAGCGAGGAGGTGCACAAGAAACTGGGAGGGGGCACAGCCAGGACAGCTGACCCAAACTGGCCAAAGGGGTATTCCGTACCATGGAACATCACGCTCAGCATATAAACGGGGAAGTTGGCCGGGGGCAGCAATTGCTGCTCAGGGACAGGCTGGGCATCCGTTGGCGGGTGGTGAGCGGTTGAATCACTTGTTTTTCCTGGGTTTTGTTCTTCTCTCTCTGTTGTTGTTTTCATTTTCATTACAATTTATTATTATTATTTTAATTTTATTTTATTTCAATCATTAAACTGTTCTTAGCTCAACCCATGAGTTTTCTCACTTTTACTCTTCCGATTCTCTCCGCCATCCCACCAGGGGTGGGGAGGGTGAGCGAGCAGCTGTGTGGTGCTTGGTTGCCAACCGGGGTTAAACCACAACAGCTAGGGAATACCTAGTCAAATGAACTGCAGAGGGGTGGCAGTGTACCTGAAATTACTTTTATTTATAGGAATAGTTTGGCTATTTTGGAGAAGCTTCCTGGATATTACTTCAGTGTCCATCCTTTTGAGTCACAAATATTGCAGTGGCTAGCTTATTTTGACACCCTAGCAGACCACAGTATATCAGAATTCATAACTGGGTGATTTGTCCAAGCTGGCAACAACAACAAAATTTGTGGTCCAGAGACGACATCCAACCCATTTGGGTTTTATCAGCATTCAGAGTCACTACCATAGCCTAAAAGACAAATAAACCACTAAGACCTGAACGAGAGAAGAACTGAAATGAGCACAACACTGCTTGCTTTCTCCTCCCGCTGGGTGAGCTCACAAGTTACCCTAAGTCATACAACTAGCATATGGCGTGTCTGGCAGATTAGTGGTGGCACACACAGAGCTGCACATATCTGGCCCTTTGGTGCATCAGTCGGTATGTGCTGGCCAGACAGGCGTTACCCACAGCTCTGGAGAGCCCAGCTCGAGCCACGCCGCGGGCAGCAGGACACGGCTGCGCACAGCAGCTGGCACCAGATCTAATGGCAGTGGTGCAACGTATCCCACAGCTCCCACTGAATGAAAAACTCCATCGAACTCAATAGCTGGCTGTATGAGTAAAAGTTGAGTGTGGCCATTGCAATGCGACCAGTAATAATATTGCAGGGACTGGTGAGGAGGACAATAGTGGTAGCACACAGCAAATTAAAAAATGCAAAATCTCTGCAACTGTTTGAAAGAAAATGCAGCAGCAGAGTCTGTCATCCGCATAATTTTCCCAAACAAGCTATAGGGCTGCACTCAGATTTCAGACAGCAGATCTGGGTCTTCTCTAACTGAAACAAATGGGTGTTTGCCAACTACTTCAAAGGAAGTGTTTAAAAATGAGACTGTTAAACAGCTAAGGGAGCTGATGTAATCATATTTTAACCCAATTATCCTTTCCAATATGTATTTGTCAGCATTTAATCCCATCTGCCATTGTGCTGCCCAAGTGCCTAAATTGTATAGGTCCCTCAAGAGTTCTCCAGTCTTGGCTAACCTAACAAATTCTGTGCCATATGCAAATTTTAATTTGCAAATGTTCTCCCTCATTTCCAGACTCTATTAAACAACTGGTCTTATTATGGGCACTCCACAGTTAATTCTTTGCCGCTTTGGAAATTTACCAATTTTTCTGTTTCATTTTCTACCACTTTACCAATCTCTAATCTATGACAGCAATCTACCTCTAAACCTTTGTATACATAGATACTTTACTAACCACTTTTGAGAGACTTTGAAAAAACACTAAAAAACATTAAAATAACATAAACCAAACATTTCCTTTATTCACTCTTATGTTGACACAACAAATGGATGCTAGTAAATTTGAGAGTATTTTTTCTTTTCAATAAAATGTTCCTCTTTCTTGCTTTTATAACTTTTCTATTTCTGCAGATGTTTTATTATTGTCTCTAGTTACTATTTCAGTCCATTTCCCTGGGACTTCAATGAAGTCCCCTGGTTCCCAGTTTCTAGGAATATCTTTTACACTTTTTCAATAAATAGGTGCAATATCTACTATCCAAGCTGACAGAAATTCAGGTAACGGCATATCTTATCTTCCAGCAGAAAATATTAAAATGTAACTACAGCCATAGTAAGACAAAAACTCAGCTAAAATAGTTACAACAGTATAAAATGTTATGAACTTTAATACTAAATGACAGTTCTGTTTTTATGATTTAAGATTAAAGGCCCATGATCTATTTTTTTCTGTAACTCTCATTCAGCAAGGCATTTTAAGGTGAAAGATCCTAATTCTCATTTTCACTGCAGACTCTTTAATAACACTCTTGCAGGGGAAAAGAATCTTCAGTGTACACAAAAATCAGTTCCAGTTGGATTACATGTATGCTTGAGTCCTATGTTGAGTTGAAGCTTGAGAGGAAAAGTAGTGTATATTTTACTTGCACGAAACCTCTATTGATATAATCCAAAGTAGAAAACAGTTTTCATTTGTATCAAGCAAATTTCTTGCAGGACAGTAACTTGAATAGTTATTTCAGTTGATGGATGTAGATAGCTAAATTTGAGCATTTAGTCCCTGTGTTTCAGAGACAGACCCATGCTAAGAGCAGAATTTAACATTTGGAGCCACAGGAATGGTTCATTACTATAAATGTCTGCAATACTAATCAAGAGAGATAATGTTCTAGTCAGGATAATAATTAACATTTAACTGACTTGCAAATGTAAAAACCAGGACCCTCAAAATACAGGCATCAATGAATCGAAAGAAACTGGCATCTAAATTTTTTAACTACTTGGATTCCTCCCTCTAGGGGACTACTGTAATACTTAAGGGGAATGATAGCACATTGCAGTACAGTGAACACTAATACATCTAGTGAATGGAGACTGTACCTTCTGTTGTGCCTGGTATATCTTTTGTACTGAGAGACAGCCAAGTTTACCGTATCTGAATAGGAAAAAAAAGTAGAGGATTCCATCAAGAAGCTCAAATATGAGTTGAAAGCAACAAAGTGACTGCGGTGTAATCCTTACTGCTTATGTATGTCAGAATAATATCAACAATTTTTTTCCAGTACAACCGCCAGCAAGCAAGGAATAGTACTAGACTAAACACAGAATGTAAAAGAGCATAGAGAATTGGGGTCTGTGCTAAAAGAAACGTGAAACCCCAATGAATGGAGCAGAATGAATTGCAGACCATTCAGGGCAGCGTTATAGGTTTCCCACGTGGGCACTAACAGCGAAGTTCCATGAGGTTTTGGCAACAGTACAATTTGCAACAACAACAAAAAGAGTTTGCTGAATTATTTAAACATGAAATCAACATCTCTCAGACAAAAATAGCCAACGTACGTTAAGCAAAAGAACTTAAAAATAGCGAACTGAATCTGAGAGGGAACGCAGAGGCTTTCATTCACCCCACTTGGTATACTCCTGTTTCTCTGGAAATGCAACTTGAACGTAAGTCAGGATATCCAAGGCAAAGTATTGGAGGGAAAATATGGCTGAAGAGGTTTTCGTGCGGTGCATCCCCTAGGGTGGGCTGGGAGAGGGAGGAGTTTTACAAGGAAATACACCTCCTTCCCCCCCTTCCTTTTTCTCTGTTTAGCTTTGATTAGTTCCTAGTAATGCGGTCCCTGCAGTCCCTGGGTTTATTTGCTTGTTTAATGTTGTTGTTCACAGAACACAGGTGCCTGTGGTTTTTCAGGAATGAGAAGTTAGCTTTGCAGGAAACACATCTTTTCCCTTTCCCCCCTCAACTAATTTTCTTCTAAGGTGAAGAGAACAGCAATTGCCTTTTTGCTGGCAACTCAAATTTGTTTTGTTTTGGTTTTTTTTTTCCCCTTTCCTGCATGCTACTCTCACAATATAAATATCTAGGGTTTTTTTTGAAATTCTGTTGCACGTGGCATGGCCCTACACTCAGCATACAGCTCACACAGGGAGGGCATGGGAGAAATTAGGGGTGAGAACAGAGGCTGTAATGTATTCAGAGGCCTTTCAGGTTCAAAAGTCTACTGCATGCAATGCATTGCAAGCATCACACATTTTAAATGAACCAGAAGCACTGCCCAGACCTTCAAACAACAGAGAGGCAGAACTAACATGAACTATCAAACATGCACAGCATTTGTGGGGGAAAAGGTGCAGCAGGTTTGGATCTTTGTTTTAAAAACTAACAAATAATCAACTTTAAAGGAATACTTTAACCTTTCAGACCTCCTGCCTTTTCCCAGTATTGTCAACCAGGGAGCATTTAGTTTACCACATCTTAGAGACAACATAAGCTGGTAGTGGGGCCCAGTGTCAAGGCCTATCCCTCAGAAGTAAAAGATAATGACAGCAGGCCTTGCGATGTTGAGTAAGAAAAGGGACACAATGGCTTCCAAAAATATGGCTTAGCTTGGTGGCTTTTCTCACGAAGGACTTTGCCGTCTTGCAGGGACAGAGGTATTTTCTTCACAGCCATCAGTCTCGGGCCCCTTTTTCCCCATGACAACTCATTTTCCTTCTGCAGTATCCCTAGCTATGTCTCTAGCTCCTGTTTCTGCTACCAACTGACACCATAACATTTTCATAACTCAAAGGGCTGAGCAAGACCCCGAGTACCAGATTTCACTAAGACCGAGGTAACAGTAATACTCACTGCACCACCCAGTACAGCCCCAGCAGCACAGTGGGAGGCAAAGTTCTCCAGAGAGAGATGGTGTCTCCTGCCAAGACCTGCTGAAAAGGTATCCTACTGTGGTGGACAGTGTGATCAGTCGTCTGGCATTGTGAAAGCTCACAGCTCATGCTTCGTTAGAAGTCAACATTAATTGCTTTCTGTAGAGCACACAGAAATGAAGCTCTCTTATCAACGTAGTAACTAAGAAATAACAACACCAAAGCCTGAATCAGAGAACAAGGTGCAGTAAAACTAGCCACTAAAGGCTTCTAAAGGCAGAAGATTATAATAAAAGATCAAACCATCATTAAATCACTTTAGTAATGAAATGAAGGAATTTAGAAATGAGTGAATACAACAATTTCTTACCCAGAAAGGATGCTGCTACAGGAACAAATATTGCATTCAAATGTGAAAATAAATTCCTTTATTGCTCATTCCAAAAGTATTTTGGAATTAATTGAGTGTTAGGATGAGGAATCAGAAAAAAAACATGTTCAACAAATAGCCACTTATAGGACTAAGTTTTCAGTTAATTAAGGAAGAGTCTGACATCAGAAGATCATATTCCAGTGACTTGACAGAAGAAAAATAAAAATGTCTTTTTTTGGGCATTGAGAAGGTCAGCTCTTTCTACTGCAGCGGATCAAACATCTCAGCTTTAAAGAATGACAGAGAAAATGAAACTACAAGAAAGCAGCCAAAAAGCAATTTGATTATATGAAAATAAACAGCCTCAAAACTGCAGTGATACTTCCATTTTGTGGCTAGCAAGATCCCCTGCTCTTAGTGTGCTAATTCTCCAGAAAACCTAGCCAAAAATTTTCTTCAATTCAACTGCTTATACTAATATATACACACCACACACATGTACAGTTAGACTTGCACAATAAGTGCTTCAATACTAAACTCTCCGCTCCCACAAACTTCACCCTCTAATTCTCTAGGGAGCTATAGATGGAAGGAGTATTTACTTTTCTACGGTGGTGTAAAATTAAGTTAGTGAAAATGAGAGTTGGGCCCCAATGCTCCTCTGAAATTTGCTGTCCTACTTTCCAGCTGTGCAAGGCAGTAGGAGTGGGAAACTGCAGAGCAAGAGGCCGCCGGTGCCACCAGCGCTCCTCAGAGTATTCGGAAGGGTTTGAATTCAGACCACTGTAGCATGAGCTATTGTTCCCACTGTTGTTCCCCTTGTAATCCATGAAGGCTATTTAATGTGGTGTGGGAGGAGAAGTGTATTGAAATAAGAAGGGGAAACTAAGGGCATGAGAAAGATTATGCAAGTGCTTCATGAGGGTTTTCAGTGTGTGGCTATTTTCTTTGTAGTCGCAAGCCAAAAAAAAAACCTTATACCTGAATTTTACATGTTACACAAAAAACCTGATATTTTCTATTTGCTGCTTCTATGCTTGTTTACCCTGGAGAAAAGGAGGCTGAGGGGAGACCTCATCGCTCTCTACAACCACCTGAAAGGAGGTGTAGCGAGG
>NW_008795702.1:1265732-1281648 GCF_000699145.1 Aptenodytes forsteri | reverse complement strand
GGAACAGGCTGCCCAGGGAAGTGGTTGAGTCCCCGTCCCTGGAGGTATTTAAAAGACGAGTAGATGAGGCACTTAGGGACATGGTTTAGTGGGTGGTGGTGTTGGGTCGACGGTTGGACTCGATGATCTTAGAGGTCTTTTCCAACCTTAATGATTCTATGCTATTTTTTAAACTAACTTATACCCCTTCTTAAAATTCCATTTGAGGTGCACTGCATCTGCATTCACAGAAGCTATAGTGGGACAAGTGCTATACTGGATGATATGGCCACGATGTATTGATCTAAATTCACTGGAAGGTAAGGAGCTGCATTTTAAGAATCAATATACTCTTTCCTAAGATGATTACAGAGGTGCAGGTTCTAGGTTGACTAATAGGGTTGCAGCCCTCATGTGCAGACCAGGCTGCTAGAAAAGTTATAATTAAATCACATTATATACTTTCTCAGCCACTGTGTGATTTGTATACAGTTTTAAATTTGATTGCAGTTTAGAAAGGTAAATAAAATCAAAGTTTACTAGTGTCAAGAAGGGATTTTGCTTTATTTTAACTTGGAAGCTGTTCTTCCAAGAACAGGTTCTCACAGTTAGTTGAGAATCTGGTTTCCTCCTGCTATGAAAGAATAACTTACTATCTGATTTCAGGAGACTATAATGTAAGTTAATTGTTTTCAGTAATTTTCACCATCGGTTTCCCATGCTACTTTTGCATTAAGAATTGATCTGTTTGGGGCTTTTTTCCTGACATCCAGGCCACAACAGCTTACCAGCAGCAACTCATTTCCTTATACCACAAGAGAACTTCTCCCAGTTTGCCCCTTTTGGGTATTCATCACCAGTGATCCAGGTCAGAGGCCCTTTTGGACGTGCAATCTAGTGCCTGCAATTCTATAGTGCCTTGTAAAGTATTTTAATCTTTTTCGGAGTTATTTTCCCTTTCTAGGCTCAGTGCCACTTTCCAGGGAATTTTAAACAAACAATTAAACTTAGAAATCTAGTTTAGCAGAATAGATTTTGAAAGTTGTAAAATGACAGCTACAGAGCCTACCTTAAAACAGTCATTTAATCATTCTGTCCTAGGAAAATGACCAGGCATCCTGGACAGCACTTATCACTGTAAGCATCAGTATTATATCAACATCAGTATAACAAAGAAGAGATGACAAAAAACAATTGTCAGCATTTTTGACTCAACTGTTAGGTCGCCAGCTGCATGCTGAATTGTACACCTTCTACTCATACTCACTGAAGAAGAAGGGGATACTCGGTAGATACAGATCCACATGCTCAAAACTTCTTGTCATATGCGGAAGGCATGACCGCATGCCACAGGAGCCTGCCTGCAAAGGCGAGGTCCCATCTTATGTGTAAAACCACCCGACAGGATCAAGACCTCTGACAGTCACCTCTGCACTCTAACCTAAAGAGGTACGATTTCCCCCTTAAACACAACAAAGGTGAAACTATATAGCAAAACAGTGTGGAATATATGTGCTAGACTGCTTCTAGTACGCAACCTAGCCTGAAAATCCATCTCCTAAATCACTTTATTATTGTTACTTAAATAAGTGGAGCCAAAAGTGCACATTAATGTTTTCAGACTTGTGACTATAAAAGACAAAATGGCCTATGCACATAAAATCAGACGTGATTTCAGAAAAAATATTTAAACTTGATTGCCTTTATTTGGTATATCAAACGACAAAATAAAGATTCTAAGGGCTTACATCCAAAAAGCCATTTGAAAATGGGCTACTCCTTTTCTCTGAATTTTTATTTCCATTTATTTGATACGGACTTGTTAGACTTAGTGCTACATTTAAGGAAGAGAAAAGAATGAGGTGCTCTTCTGTGTCACTTATTCACTGCTTGGGATACACAGTGCAGAGAGAAACAATCAGAGCTGTGCTGCCCACAGAAATTGGTAAAAAGAAACATCTCTGTAATAAGTGTTCAAGTCAGATTATTCTTGTTCTCAGGCATTCCTCATATTTTAATCTCTTTATATTGTCTTATCTCTTTGCATTTGGATTTTCATCTCTTTAAATTGTTCCCTCTCAGCTACCAGGTACCCAAATTCCAGGCCCCCAATTTTCATTAATTTTTTCCATTTGTAAAGCTCAGCCTTCCAGTTTGGCATGAGATCCCTTGGTTTTGTAAGGCCTATTTAGAGTCTGAGCTTGCAAGGCCTCTGCAAAATAAGCGCTCATTGGCTTGATTAGGAGCTGTGTGGAGGTATTTTAGGAACTCAGCAGTACAGCTTTTATTTTCACCTTGCAAATACAGAATGGAAGCATGTACCCTCATTCTTCTTGATGGAACAAAATGCAAGGAGGCTAATGGGAAGGCAATAGGCCTATGGATCTGGAGGTGATCTTTCTTTTGGCCTAGTGTAAAGGAGCAGAGTTTTGCTGAACCATGAGCACATTTAAAGGCTTTTTTTTTTTTCCCCCCAAGGAGAGAGGCTTGCTGAAGTATACGCTGTGATTCTAAGGTCTTCTTTTTCTATATCACTGAGCCAGTCTGAAAATTGCTGTGCAGTATATACGGTAAGTAGATTAGAGAAGTTCTTTTAGCACTTTGAAGAAGAAATAAGATCATGGACTTCCTTCTGTACTTGCACAAAAATGGATGACATGCAGAGTAGTATCTGTTTGACTGACATAAAATAGCTGAAAGCGTGTGGCTAAGAGTTGCTGTTTTTGCTCTGCCCTTTGGGTTAGTGTATAGAGAGCACTCACTGTTTAAGTCTTGATCTCTCCATCCATAAAATGTGAAAGACAACATTATCTGGCTCACAGGGATGCTGGGAGATTACATAATGTTTGCACAGCTATTTTAAAATATGAAGTACTGTGAATTATGCAGTATAATTGCTGAGAGTGAAGACTTATCCTCTCTAAAGAAAATGAGAATGAAAATTTCTAAAGAAAATTATTTTGGAGAGCGTCTTTAACTACCTTAATCTACGCTATTTATCTATTTGCTAATTAAAATTATTTTAGTCTGTTAGAAATGATCGGAACAATTTACATGAAAAAGACACCTGACTGTAGTTGTCACTGATGCGTACTCAATCCGACGAGAAAATCATTAAAAAGTTAGCACTGTACTTTCAAAAGGTCCCCCCTTCTTCCACCCCATGTCTTTATAAGCTACTTAGTCAATAATTTAATTCTTTCTGTGTCTGTGTTTCAAGTTGGTTAAATCTGGGCTGCTAAGTGGTGCTTTTCTTCCAAGGGATTCATTTACTGAGGAATTCTCTTCACTATGATTTAGTCTTTCATCTTGCATGGATGCTGCTTTACTCATCACTAATTCACACCGCACATCACAGGCTACATCAACATCTGCATCTTCTGGATGGAAAGTTTTCATTTCTTCCCCTTTAAGAATATCTGTCATTCTGCAGTCCCACTCATCAGCTCCTAACAACCTTCCCAGCTGTACAAAAATGCATTCTGAATAAACATTGGAAGGAAGGAAGCATAAATATTTGACAGCATTCACAGTCGAGGCAGGTTATTAAGCACTCTGCATTTCAGAAGAATACTCAAGACTGTCTTCCAATGAAGTATTACAAGTGAGACTCCAAGTGCTTTTTAATCTAAGTAAGCTTTTACTTTGGAAGAGGCTATTAGTGCCTGGATATGAGAAGAGAAGATTGTGGACAGGCATAACATTTTGCAATTTCATTTTCATTTTGGCTGGTTTTGTGATGATCATATTCTGCATACCTAAATCTTTGTTACTTGGAATTTTGAGCATGCCTGAAACGGACACTGTAACAGAAGTTAAAATGAGAAATGAATGACTTCCTCCCGGTGGAGTTAGTTAATGCTTATCCCATAGGTCCAAACTGTAAGTGATTTGGTCATCTGAAAGGCAGCTTGGTTCTCTCATTCTCCATATGGGAGATGTTTAATGCTATGGTGTAATAATATAAAAAGTACAGAGGGAAGCATTAAGAGTGAGAGTAAGTTGCTTTTATTCTCTCTCAACGCCTTCAGTAGAACTTCAAAAATTTCTCCAATAATGTCTGTGTGACTGCCCCTTAAACTGTAAGTGATTTGGTCATCTGAAAGGCAGCTTGGTTCTCTCATTCTCCATATGGGAGATGTTTAATGCTATGGTGTAATAATATAAAAAGTACAGAGGGAAGCATTAAGAGTGAGAGTAAGTTGCTTTTATTCTCTCTCAACGCCTTCAGTAGAACTTCAAAAATTTCTCCAATAATGTCTGTGTGACTGCCCCTTTAGGTATCAATGGGGTTGAACTGAAGTGTGATATGGAAACATTACTGGAAGGCCAGTCTAAGGAACTTTCAAAAATCTTATTTTTAGCCATGAGACACAGCAGCTTCTTGGCAGAATTCATAATTTATTTTAATTTGAATTCTAAAGTTTCTAGTTTGTCTTAGCAGGCTGACTTCAAACTAACTTCAATAACCTAGTCTAAATTAGGTCCAAGTATATTCCTTCATTAAAAAAATAGCACAAATATATGTAATTCTTCCTATATTTATAGCAACACCAGCCATCTGTTACAAACCTGCTTTGTATACACATATATCATAAACTGATCATTGCAATCACTGTTCTACTCCTAATCTGTGGCCTATTTAATTTCTGGAAATCTTATTGTCTGGGCTGCTGGAAGTCAGAAAACCCTTGCTCCAGCCCTCCTACACCTGTGCAGAGCTCTACTGCATCTGCACAATTAGTCCAGCTGAGGCTTCTGGCACACGTGCCTGTGCTGGCAGAGCCAGGTCTTCAGATTATAAAAGATGTAGATTAGCAAGATTTTTCCAGTGATGTCAGTAGAACACTTCTGGTGTTGGAGTTTGGCAGGATAACATTCCATATTAAAACATGGATTTTTGACTAGACATTGGCCTAAACTTAATCTTTTTTCCAAACAGTCCCAATCACTGCAAAAATACTGAAAAAATGACTTACACAGTGGATTTGTTTTACAGTGATCAAACACGACCAAATAAATTTTATTATCTGAATTTCTATTGCTTGCTCCTTTTCTGTTTAGCTTGATGTGAGATTTGCCATACAGTAGGGGACACAACTTCCGAGAATGCAGAATCTGCAGATGGTACCTACAGAGCATCCCATACAGCTCATTCACAAGAACATGCTGGAGACATAACCAGCAAATCCATTCTGCACAATTTTTTTTTCCAAGTAAGACTTAATCTTGGCATAATCTTTTGACCACAAGTTATACTGAAGCATACAAACACAAAGTACATAGCCATACTAAACTGACAGTAAAATATAGCACAAGAGATAGTACAGTCAACTTGACTCTACATTTATGAACCTTAGCAGAGTAGGAATTATCTTGTACATGCAAAAAATGTCACACGCTAGCCAAAAAGCAGACACATTCAGCACTGAGCACTGCGTATTTAAGCATTTAATTCCTCTCATCTAATATAGCAGCTCTAACTACAGGGCAATGAAAAATCAGGCATCAGAATAATCAAACATGTCAGTTCAGACCATAATGATAAGCTCCTGACAGAAAAGGACGAAAATCAGATAACTCATACTTCCGAATTTCCTTGAGGTATAACTGTACAGGCTTAAATGCAGAAATATATAGTAAAGCTTCAGCTTTAAGGTTTTTTTTTTATTTATAATGGACATCCATATCACTGCTTAAACTCAATTATTTGAGAGCGCAATTTAGAATATAAAATGTCTTTCGGCATTAGCATTTATGTGCGAATGCTTGAGGTTTTTTTAATACGTCGCACCGTAGTACAAAACTGACCTCTGAGGGGAAAAAAAGCAGCAGGAAAAAAAAATACTTACTGCCTTTAAGAAAAAATCTTAGAACAGTATGAGCATAACTAATGTATGATTTGTAGTACATCAGTATTAAATTGATGAATCTGGCTTATAGCAAGCCAAACTTGGGACTGCACAATCCTACAAAATCCTACAGCCTGTAATGGCTTTACAAGCAGCACGCACAAAATTTGCCCAGGAACATTAATACCAAAAAGAATACAGTAAAATGTGGAAGTTGTTTCAAACTTTCTAGAAAAATTTTAATTGTCTGTGGATGAAATGTATTTAAATAAATGGGGTTTATTTGTTAGCTAGTCTCACATGCCCCGAATGTACGTACATTTGAAAATCTTGTTTAACCTGATTTTTGTAAGTATCTTGTTCCATTTCAACGTAATCTTTTAAATGTTACAACAACAAGAGCTCATATGTCACATAAATTCAGCATCTTCAATTTGATGAGCTAACTAGTGCAGCAGCATAAATTGCATTTTTCTGCTTTGAGACTAAGTACATTATTTTTGTCTAATCCTCTATTTTACACCAAATCCCTTCCTGAGGAGTCTTAAAAATTCAGAGCAAAGAACAACATAATTTTATAATTCAAAACGGGGACATGTAAGTGGGCTATACCATTACCTGCAACTACCAGACAGAGACACACAGCTTGCAGACATATCTAATGTGTATAATAAAACAGACTTGATGTGTCTCCAGCCCTAGTGGCTTATATTATGGGCAAGACAAAATGGCTAAAGAATACTTACATATCTTGCATCCAAAAATCAAAAATATGCAAGAGGTGAAATCCTGGTCCAGTTAAATGCAAGGGATGTTTTGTGGCTGACTTCAGTAGGGTAAGAAAACGCATGTATCCTGTAGCCTTAGGACATGCCAGAAGGCAATGCCTTTCTTACTGTGCCCCTGCAAGCACATGGGTGGCAGCTGTAGAAATATAGCACATGCTACACTGCGACCTCAGTGATGCTCTCAGAGCTTGCGTGCAAAGTCTAACGCCATACCCAGAGTGTTACCGCGAGATCGGACTGTAACCCACACAGGTTCAACTTCCAGTGTGTCAGAAACAAGGCAATTTGGGCTTTAATGTAGGCTATGCTTACCTATTCTGGTTGCTAAGCCAGTGACACTAAGATCCATACAAGTGTCTTCACTGCAGCTGCCACTCGGTCAGTAAAGATAAGCTAGGGCAGGTCACCTCCTGAATGCCAGGCCACTGAAGCCCGACAGTCATAACCTCATTCCCTGGCAACAAGTGGTAAAAAAAGAAAAAAAAAAACCAAACATCTTTTGATACTAACAAGTGACAAAGCTCATAACCAGTTAAAATCAGGCGAAGCAATATGGGGAAAAAACCTCTTTAGAGAATAAACACGGAAATCATATTATACAATGCACACGTACTCCTGACCCTGGAGCTGTGGCTTCTTGGTTAGCGCTGGTGTCGTGGTGCGCGTGTGCTCTGTGTGGTTGCCGGTGCCAATGACAAGCGGAGCCGGACGGCTAGGTGGGGTGTGGCAACGCGCCGGCAGCTCTGGCTGCTCTTGGGGAGATTTCTTTCTTCTAAAGCTCACCTGCATTTTCCTTTTTTCATAAGGGCATCCTGAAGGAGTCTTTTTAAATGCTTTCAGCAGAACTGCTTTTAGGAAACATCATTTAACTTACAGCAAAATCAGCATTAAGAACGTCATAAAATCGTTCACTAATTTTGTAGTTGTTCCTTCAGAGAAAAAATAGAGCTAATTCTAGGACAAAAAAAAACCTTGCACAAAACCACCACTCAAGATGAACTGCAGAATAAACACAGGAAAGACTGAACGGGAATAGTTAAGTGATGTCTAGGTATTGGTTTCATAGGCAATTGTTCCACTGAGAATCCATGGTGCTCATAAACATAACTGTGAATGCAGGATTTGTTACAAGTGTGTTTTATATAAGACATGTCAAAAAATGCTATCGTTATGCATGGATGGATAGAAGGTATAAATTAAATATTTCAAAAAAGGATCAGAGCACTCTCTTCCACAGCTACACCAGAAACTGAAGTCAGCTGGAAAATGAGTTCCGCTGTCCTTGGAATTTCTAAACTATTAGGTGAGGCGGGCATTTTAAGGCAAATAGATGCTAAGATAGCAGCCTGTTTATATTTGAGAAACTCCATCTTGCCAAGATAAAAATGATGTTAATTATCTATATCCAAATGTGGTTTTTTAGTTTAGAACCATGGTTCTTTCTCCAAACGAAAGCCAAATGTAGATAATGCCTCAAGATTGGTTTGGTTGCATTATGCTTCTCAAACACAAAGAGGAAAACTCTAATTTCAGTCTGAATGGATTTTATTTAAGATTAAAGACTACAGTGTCTTCACATGACAGGACACAATGTGTCTTTTACTGTACATTTCTCCATCTTGAATTAATTTGCACGCTTTCCATAGCCAACAAACAAGGAAACTCCCAACAAAAACTATAGTATATGAAGCATAGGACTTTAACATTCTTCCTATGTTTTAATAACTAAGGAAGCTGTAACAATACTATAAAATAAACCCAATCTAAAATAGCACACCCCTAGATGGAACAGAAGGGACAAAAATATCTGTGAAGCTTGCCAAGGCTTACTATGCATGAAGCCATTTTTATTTTTTTTTATATAGCATAATGTATTCAAGTTCAAATTTTCTCTCAAAGAGCTTTTAGATGTCATAGCTAATACAGAAAGATGTTCTAGAATCTGTGGTCTTCTAAACTGCACCCCATCATTTGGGGGAAAGAAGGAAAGAACGTAGTTCAACTCATACTTACATAATTTTACCACTATGATCTAAACACTTTGTGAAGTGCTTCAGCTTTCTGTAAATCAGCCCAGGAAAATGTAAGTACCCTCCCACAGGGTGCATGATCATCTTCACCATGCTTGCCACAAGGAACTATTCCATGGAAAGTTAGGGCTTGCTTTATTTTACACAAAATCTCTCTTACAAATTATCCCATTTAAATAGGATTTAAAACCTGTTCTGCCTTGCTATCTGAAATGAAAAATCAGGTGCCAGCTCCTGGCCAACATAATCATCCTTTTCTTTTTTTAAAGTATTGCAACAGGGCACAGAAAGTTGTTCTAAGGACTGCCAACTAAAAGTAGAGTAATTGCCTGATGGTGGTAATATTTGCAGGACCTTTACAGAGTTCAGAATTAGCTTCTCTACTGATGAGGACTGCTAGAGGTAAGAAGGATGACTGAGGCATGTGCTGGCCAATTTGTTGATGTACTAGCACTGGTTGATGTACTTTGAAACAGCCTCTAAAGGTTCATGGAAGCCTCCCTCCAGAGAGCACGTAAAGAGGCTCATACTTGATGAACATCCTAATTTATTTCCATTGATACCGAACAAACTTGTCTTTTCTGGTCTCTCAAATTTAGCAACATCATCTTCTTCTTTTGGATTCAGAACACACTGATATTTTCTACACCATGATATCTCATATAGGTTTGGTTGAAATATGAAGTGGGACTCTAAGATTCAGATGTTCAGTGGCTCACATTGGAAACAAACGTTGTGATGACTCCCTGGTTAAACTTCCATTTTGGCACCTATCTGTTTTAATTCATTTAATATGTGCCATGTCAACTTGATTTTTCAAACTTTTGCACCATTCTAAGCTGAAAGCTTTATAAAATAGATTAATGCTATTTTTAATACAGTCTTGCAAATAAACTGATCTGATAAAAACTTATTTCTCTGGACCTCTGTTAAGCAATGTTATTTACAATACCATTGTTTCATCTTGTATTAGAGTCATATAGGCCATTCCACTATTTGTCCTGTGTCTGAAGTCAGGTTGACAAGACCTATAATTACTTGACATCCCATTTAACCTTTTAAACAATGGGACAACATAAGATTTTTTTTCCAGGCCTCTGGAACTTTCAGAGTTTTTCATGAAATATTAAAAATAAATGTTAACAGTCCAAAATGCTCATGAGACACATCTCCTAAAACACTCGGGGAAATTTCTGTACCTGTTGATTGAGGTAATGCTGTTTAAAAATGCTCCTGAATAACCACAAGAATGGAAAATATTTCATCAATCTATCCCATGAATACATCATCTACCTCTTTCCTAGTTATAGAATAAAAATATTTACTGAACACATCTGCTCCCCCCTGGAGTAAGGACTTTACCTTTTCATCTAGTAATTGTATATAACTGCTTTGTTCCTTTAATCTTAATATATTACCATTCTCTAATGACCATAGACTTTTGTCTAGTTCTTTTGCTTCCCTTATAAACTTTCTAGTAGTTCTACTTTTTTTCATTTTCATTTGCTGAATTATCCCTCTTCTGGATTTAAATACTTCCCTCCTACCCCATATGTTTCTTTTTAAATCAGTATAAGGTTTTCTTTCCTAACTTTGAGGTTTTAGGTTTAGGGATAGAAAAGTAAAATCTTGCCAACTACTTCCCAAGTATGATCAATATTTATATTTTTCCCTTATGACTTAACTCATAATCAATTACAGATTTATGAGCATTAGGTAGGATTTTATTATACTCATATATATCTCAAGTAATCATTTCATAATCAGAACAACCACCAATATTTAGTTCCAAGATCAGTTCCTTCATAAGCATTAAGATGAGGATTACTATGGATTTCCCATAGAAGGTGTAATGCTTATCAAGTCAGGAAATTGGTATTTATAATTTATAATTTTTGAAAGACATTCCAACATTCTCTGGCACAGAGGTTCGAGTGTCTAAAGGTCCATGATGGTCCGATCATAAACATTTCACACTATGCTCACAGGCAGGTTTTTCTGGGCACGCTCTTTGTTTATGCTGGTGTTTGCCGCAGATCCCCAAATCGTACGCATGCCGCCAGCAAAAGCACTTTGAACAGCTAATCCATGCACACTCAGGAATGTATTTTCCAGCTAGTGAGGAATTTGGACCCCGTTGTCAAACAGTGAGTGAGTTCTAATCATATGGATATTATTACTAGCAAACAAAGTTGAACATATGCTTACAAATGACAGTTTCCAAATTGTGTTATCACCCAAACTCGTAACAAAGAATCGCTTCTCATATATCATGATGCCTTAAGCAGTTTTGTTCCTAATACTTTGATTTTTTACCAATACTTATTTTCTCTGCCTCCCCACATACATTTTAATGTAGTTAGCTTAATTGGCATCTGATTAGCCTAGAATGTCAGTCCTTTAGAACAGGCATTCTCGAAACGCAGGTTAGATAGCATTAATGATATACGAATCACTTCAAAATGATCTTCCTATACTGGGGCGAGGAGGAGCCAGGACCTGTTGCTGCTACCCTGCTCGGAAGTGACTCGTTGCAGGGCTGAGCCTGGGAGAGGACAACATCCAGCTCTGAGGACAAAGGGGGTGTTTCTAGTCTTATATAAAAGCAGGAAAGAAAATACCCTATGTATCTTGCAGACCCAACCACTGTCCCATTGCTGGCCAACAACATTGAACTGTGAGTGGAAATAAATCCTCTCACCCCCCCTAGGCAGACTCCCTCCAAAAAGTCTTCTGTTGTACATAACTCACCTCCTTTTGTCAACCCCACAGAACAGGTAAGTTACTTATTGAAAGTTTGTTAGGAAAACTATTAGAACGGGGATTAAAACTATTTCACTGGCAGTTACAGCTGCCTAAAACCTTTAAAAATTAGGCCATTAACTTTGCTGGGTTTCAGTCAACCCATCCATGTAAAAACATTTTCCTACCTTTGTGAAATTTGTTAGGATCCGTGAATCAAAAGTGATGAGTAAGCATAAATTATCATTACTTTGATTTCCTGTTTCAACTAGGGTATCAAATTATTGCAGGCTTCAGATAAAGTGGATCATTCTTTTCCATCCAGACCATAGTCTAAGAATACCAGACTTTTTTTTTTTTTTTAATTTTTTTTTTTGAGACAACCATTCTCGCTTTTCGAGTAAGGAAAATTTGATAAGGACACTCCTTTCCAAAGGCTCGTCCCAATGGAAACTCTCAACATTTTGAACATTTCTCATTTGTAACTAAAACTGGAATGAAGTGGATGATTTCTAATGACAGTCTACGTTGTGTTACTCTTTCAGTGATACTTGCTGCTGAACTACATCCATTTTATTACTACAATCTACGTACTTTCCAGGGACTCATATGACATCTAGGTCTGCTGCAAGACATACAGGAATTCCAGATCCTATCAAATATGTAAATCTTCATTTTCACTGTGGAAACTCAGGTTCACATTTGAATATTTCACAGAAATATGCACTTTCGTCCATGGCTGCAGGCTAGTGTTCCCTTGTGTAAGTCATCCATTTTTAGAACTAAATGTACAATTATGCAGCTCAAGTCACGCAGAAGATCCATGGAATTTGTGCATATTGCTCATGCAAGGGCTTTTTTTCTTTTTTTTTGTTAAAGCATTTATTTGTACATAAATAGATCTGAAATGCAGATAAATAGCTGTGTTCAAATAATCAAGGACTGTAAAAGAGGCCATGTCAAAGGACATTTTCCTTGGGTGAATGAAAGTCAGTATGCTACATAAAACTAAATTACAGAAGGCTTTTATTAATCAGGAAATTGCAGTATTTCTTCAGTTACCAAGGCACTTGGCAAACATTTCTCACATTAGGCAATTAAAAAGGCAATTGCACTGTTGTCTGGCAACTTTGGAAGCACTTAACTTCAAAATTACAAATTAAAACAAAGACTAGAAATAAAACAATTATCTTTTGTTGCTTTTGACTTCTGGACTTGCAATCAGAAATCAGGGATGCATTGCATCAAGGCTGCCTGGGGGTCACTGAGGAAAGTGATTTCAATTAGCAATTGCATGCGAGGAGCTTCTACACCCAAATGAAAAAGGACGCCAGAGCATTTGTTTATGAAATTGGGTGATTTATACTGTTTAATAAGTATTACAGTCTCAACAAGTCCTCTTTAATGATATTTGAAGGAATAAAGCTGTGCTGTAGCCCGTGTCTAGCAGAGAGCACCCTGACAATACTCAAACCAAATAAAATTTTCAAATGCAATGTGGGCTATTCTGAACATCAGTAAGAGGAGGAATCCTCTATTAATAACACCTTTGTTAATTATTGATGCCAAGAACATGCTAAATATAAATAGACAAATGAGTGCAGGAAAATAACTCTCTTTTTTGTACAGCCTCTAACCTGACCAGGTTTTGAAGTTCTGGAAAGTCCCGCTTCCCTAGAAGTACCTTTGAAGGTCCTTGGCTTTGACAGCTTTGCTTACAGAGCCCCTCATCCAGTAACACGTTCGTTCCCTTTTGATGACACCCCAGAGTTTCTGAAATGTGTTGGAATTCCTGTAAATAATGACAATGTAGTTTCAGATGACTTGGAAAATTGTTTAGGATAATTACCCTCAAGAAGCTAGACATTTAACTGAATCTCTTGAACAGGCTTTCTTTGTTGATTTTATTTGGAAACCCTAATGTTAGGCTCAAACGCCGTTATTTGGATGGTTTAATTTTAAAAACTACTGATCGCAGTGGGAGTACCTGGTACTTACTCATTTTGAAAGTGGGGACAGTGATTAGAATGCATAAAATATTTTTTAAAATCTTGCACTTCAGCCTAAAATTTATGTCACATCTCTCCTGAGAATTAGCTTTCTCACAGCATTTCTACTAGTGCCTTCTCTTTCCTTCTAGCCTGAAAAAACGAGAACAGTCACCACTCTTTGTGACTAGCAGTTTTATCTTTGCATTAATTGGAAAGTAAAAAAAAGTGAAAAGAAAAAAGAAAAAAGCCTTAAAATGTTGTTTTCGTCCTTCCTCTTAGCTTGCTCCTACTAGTAAGACCATTCTAGATCAAGTTTTGGGCCAAGAATCCTGTTTTATCCTACCCCAGGTTATCTTTTTTAAAAAACCAATGCAAACAAGTTGGCATGCTCAGTGGCCCAGGCCACCAGAACTTCCCAGAACACATTATAATTTATCAAACAGTTGGAGGGAACCTGGTGGGGGAGTCTACCATGACTCCGATTCATGTCTACTGAAGAGTTGATTGACTGAAGCTGTCACACCAAAAATCTCTCTCCTCCTGGAGCTGCCGCCTGGTTCGGGGAACTCAAGAGGATGGGCAGGTTCTGCAGCAAATGGGCACAAGTCAAGGAATGTGTGTGGCTACTTCCAGCATGAGCAGCGATTTTCTTCATAGCTCCTGTATCTTTTCTGCAGAACGTTAGCTCTTTAGAGACGGCTCTTGGAAAATTTTAATTTTCACTACAGAATTTTCCCTGTCCTGCCATCCACAGTACTTTATTTGCTTCTTATTCAGACTGAGCACTCAAATTCTCTTACTCCCAACTTTTTATCTTTTTCGAGCAGGAGACTCCTGTGGATGTCTTTCCCCTGGCTAGGTGCTGTCTTCTTTTTTATTGGTTAACTGAAAGCCCTAACCTCAAGGTGATTTTTTTCCCTTCCATTTGTTTTTAGGTCTGTGTGATCCCAACACAAATCTAATAGGGAAATGTAAAACCGGATCTGAGCTGTTTTTAAGACAGTGTTGAGGGGTGGAGTTGGCTGGAGTTCAATTTTGTGCTGAACAGCTCACTACAGCTCAATAAAGACTTGTGTCTGTGTTTTTGTTTATATGGCTGGAGTAGAGCACAGAGTATGCTTTTTCATTTAAAATCATACATGGACACAAGACAAACACTTCATAGTTTGTAGAAAGACAGGTCATAAAATGAAATCCCAGGAGATGTGGAAACCTATGTTATCAGTCCTTTTTCTACTGGAAGTAACACACTCCAATGCAAATGTTGCTCATGGAAGTTATAGTTTCATGTCTTAGCAAATACATGCTTCCTTTAGGTGACCTGGGGCATATTCAGCATCATATTCACTCAACATACCTATTTTACACGGGAATCAGCCACATGACAAGAAAAAAAAGGAAAAAAAAAAAACAAACCATAAATCAATAGGGTCTACCTTACTCCAAAGCAGTGTTTTCTGCATGTATGCGTGGGGAGAAAGGATGATTGGGACTTACAAATCCAGGACAGCATCTATTTGAAAACCAGATTGTCATGCTTAATGCATAAGACCCTGCATACTGCTGTATTCAACAAACACAAAAGAACTTTCAAAGCACATTCTATGTCAGGTTTCAACACTTAACACAGAGGAGCAAGAGTAATAGATAATTATGTTGTAGCCTCTTTTGCTATGGTCCAGTGCCACCTCGTGCTGCCCTGCCCCATGAAACCATCTGCCCCAGTCACCCTCTGGCTTCTGCCAGTCAGGGTCATGTCAGAGTCACGCCAGCTCCTGACAGCCAGGCTGTGGCCCTCAGTAGGTATGATACCTGGAATCAGAGTGACGATAACAGCAGTGACACATACACACATTTGTGTGTGTGTGTGTGCATATATATATGTAAACATACATATAAGACTTATACACATATATATTATTTATTAATATATATTTAAAGAATTGTAATATAGGGATTACAAATCTTTTCCTTATTAATAGGCATTTGCTTCAAATCCTGCTTAAACTTGGGGCAGAAACAATGAAAAATGGCACAACTCCGTGGCTTTTGCTAATCATGCTTTAGGACAGCCTCCCAGAGACGTGCTGGCCTGGCAGGAAAAACTGTGCCGCACCTACAGAGGATTACCCAGGGCATCCCAGGGAACAAGCCCACTCAACATTTCTCAGTTTGTCTTTGGAGCAGGTCGTGCAGCGCAGCCCCCTCTGCTCTCATCCATGCTAAACAGGGACTCCGCTAAGAATTCCTGACACATGCATATCTGTCCTGAAACTACCCACAATAGGGATTAGAGAGATGTGCAATTTAACCTCAATTCATAATCCCGCTTAAATCAGGGGCAAAATAAATCACTAAGAGCAATGACAGTACTGTTCTCAGTGCTCTGCATGTGACCCCGGCAGATCCCTTCACAAGTACAGGAAAGAGTGCTGCATTCACTAGGGGAACATGCTGTGTATCCACTGACTGCTGCATGCTTTCCATGCTTCCAAGATGCAAACCATGGTATGGTTAGCAGTCATAGACTTATT
>NW_008795702.1:1263010-1265573 GCF_000699145.1 Aptenodytes forsteri | reverse complement strand
AGTGGCGATAACAGCAGCGACACATACACACATTTGTGTGTGTGTGTGTGCATATATATATGTAAACATACATATAAGACTTATACACATATATATTATTTATTAATATATATTTAAAGAATTGTAATATAGGGATTACAAATCTTTTCCTTATTAATAGGCATTTGCTTCAAATCCTGCTTAAACTTGGGGCAGAAACAATGAAAAATGGCACAACTCCGTGGCTTTTGCTAATCATGCTTTAGGACAGCCTCCCAGAGACGTGCTGGCCTGGCAGGAAAAACTGTGCCGCACCTACAGAGGATTACCCAGGGCATCCCAGGGAACAAGCCCACTCAACATTTCTCAGTTTGTCTTTGGAGCAGGTCGTGCAGCGCAGCCCCCTCTGCTCTCATCCATGCTAAACAGGGACTCCGCTAAGAATTCCTGACACATGCATATCTGTCCTGAAACTACCCACAATAGGGATTAGAGAGATGTGCAATTTAACCTCAATTCATAATCCCGCTTAAATCAGGGGCAAAATAAATCACTAAGAGCAATGACAGTACTGTTCTCAGTGCTCTGCATGTGACCCCGGCAGATCCCTTCACAAGTACAGGAAAGAGTGCTGCATTCACTAGGGGAACATGCTGTGTATCCACTGACTGCTGCATGCTTTCCATGCTTCCAAGATGCAAACCATGATATGGTTAGCAGTCATAGACGTATTGAGTTCACTTTCTCAAAGAAATAAGTGACTTACTAGACCAAGTTAACTGAATCCCAGATATATTCCCATTTGCTAGACAGGACACATCTCTCTGGAGAGACCCCCAACAGCTTCAGCAACTGTTGCTTACTCACAGACCCTATCCCTCTTTCTCCTTTTTCATGACTAGTATTAGGAGATTTTTGATTCCCCAATTCTGGGTGCCAACTGTGTCAGGATGCTCTGTAATCAGGACACTCCATTTACTGGGCAAATTTACAGAAAGAGTGTGGCAGCCATTTAACAGCTGCGATCACTGAAAAGCTGAACTTCGGGACTTCCATCCTTTTGGAGGAATCTTAACACTTGCAGTTTACTGGGCACTTGTGGTGAGTTTATGACCTTATTCAGGTCAGAGCTGGCAAAGCATAGGGTTTTTATTTTTTTTTTAAACAGTGAATTCCTTCTCCCCCTTTTGTGAGGAGACAGGCTTTCTGCAGCATTCATCCAGACCAATACTGAGCCATAAAGTTATTCCAGTAACAGCATTTGTATCTAAACAAAATAAGGACCAGCCTGCTGTGCAATGCATGCACTGTGTACCACTCCCCATCATGTCGAATGAGTTCACACCCTGACTCACTCTCTATAGGTACTCCCTCTTTGCCTTTAATAAAGTGCATCGTCTCTTTGGGGGGGATAACTGGAATACTATTCCCTGCCAGAAACCTATGGCTCTGAAAAAAAAGAAAATTTTTGCTTTTTAAGGAAGAGCCTAATCCCATTACAAGGTCTGATACAGCTGCAGGAGAGATAAACTGGACAGGCATTTAAAAAATTTAGGTTAGTTATAATAGCCTAAGCTAATCTATTTCTTACTCCCTGTATTTCTTAATTCCTTTCCTAACACATTGCCTACAGAATTTCATGGCAAATTATTATTTTTTAAACATTATATGTTAGCAATAACTGGGGTGTTCAGATCTGCACTTTCAGAACATTTGAAGGCATGTTCAGAGGTGAGGTTTTTCACCAAGTGTGTTGCATGGGGGATGGATGCAAAGTTTATATTGATCAGATTTATTCATAGAAATAATTTCTCAGAAATTTGACATTTAAGCCGATTTTTATAGTCTCTAGGAATTATTAAAAAAAAACCGACCCAAACTCACAAAATCTCTCTCATTCCCTAAATCCACACTCCGATGGTCTAGCCAGTCGTCTGATCCAGCTGTGCTCTATTTTTACACTGAGTGATAGTAAATGGAAAGGAGCATTTGCATCACTTCGCGCTAGCTGCAATCACACAGCTGTAACCGCTTTGACTTGGATGGGACGAGACAGAGAAGGTTTCTCATGTGCCACAGTGACTGCAAAAACGCTTTTCTACTACAGTACAACACCGTGTTATATAGGCACCTGTACAAAAATGGCGTAAGGTATTGACATTCAGATTCAGTAAGTATTTATGCCTGTTGTTCCGAGTTCAGAGTGGCTTGCTACTCTGGGTGGAGCACAGCAGTGGATCTGTATTGCCTTTGCTGTGCATATAATCGGTGAAAAGACCATGGAACAAGAAGATACTTTTTGAATGCATTTTGTAAAAGCAGAGAAAGAACTATTTTTCATCTTTAATTCCACAATACCTCCTTTCAGATTTATAAAACATTTATAGGAAAAGTTTGCCAGAAAATGCAACTCCTTCTCCTGCTCAAAAACAGGAGTATTTTTTTAATTTTATTTTTTTTCCCAGGAAGTTTTTGGTTTATTTTGATCTAGCTGTTTGCTATTTCATTTCCAAGCAGAAACAGAACAAAAGTTACAATTAAAAGAAAAATCCCGTCAAAAAAAAAAAAAAAAAAAAAGAATTAC
>NW_008795702.1:1256236-1262851 GCF_000699145.1 Aptenodytes forsteri | reverse complement strand
GTGGGGAAAAAAAAAAAAAAAAAAAAAAAAAAAAAAAAAAAAAATACTACTTTTACCAGACAAAACTTCTGCTTTTGATTTAAACTCCAACTTTTGCTGGCAAAAGGTTTTCAGGCAGAACATTCCAGACAGCTTGAAATTTGAAGATAATTTGAGAATTAGAAACATGACCACCTACCACATCTGTAAAAACTACTTGTTTCAAACTTCTAAAACGTGAATGCTCAATCCATGCAAGTAAATGGACTTGCAAATAGGGCTATCAAGAGCCCAAGATCATTGCCAAAAGCTTCTTAACTGATAAATCTTAGGCTCTCAATAGCTCTGTTTGTAACACTGATGGAGCACTTGTGTGCAGGAAAGCTGGAGTCAGCCTTGCCATGCAAAGGTTTCAGGAGCTCTATTGCCTGTGAGCAGGGGCACACCATGAACAGCCTGGAAGAACAGAGACCCACTGCCCCTTGGCTCTAGGGTTTTCCTCAAGTTCATGCTCAGCTTTTACTTTTAATGCAGTCTACATACTATAGGAGGAGCAGATCAACCTTCTGTAAATACTGCTTCTACCACGCAGCTTTCAGTGTTGTATTTTAAATTGAAATATGTATTTTCATACAGATGTAAAATGCAATTTAACCAACACCTACAGTCTTCCATTTTAGTAGCCACATTTTGGTCTCCAAAATCATGGAAAATAATTGCCGATGTCCACCTCAGTGCAGATGCACTGGGATGGGTTACAGTAAAAATACATTTCATTTCTTTCATTTCTTTGTTCTGCCCTAGTGCCATTTAACTGTCTCGCTCTTTACACATAGCCACGCTGCTTTTATACATCCTTCATCTTATAAAGTGTGCTTCACCAACAGGCTAAGTAAACATTTACAGTGATACATAACGCTTACTGACAACGTCAAGCCAAATAGACTGTGATCCAAGAACAGGCTTGATTTCCCTCAGTCTCCTCTCCTCAGGCAAAAGCTTGAGTGAATAGATGAGCCCTGTTCTGCACCTTGAAGGTCAAAAGAATAGCTTTGACAAACCAACAGGGAAACAAATTCTGGGGCTGACAGACTTCCTCCAAGAACCATCCGCCTCCAGCATCCCAATAACTGAACTTAAAGATTGCTAAGAAAACAACCCGTTTATTATCTATTATCACAGCACTGAACAAGAGAAAAATCACTGACGCTCAGATAATCGGCATGCAAACTGCAGACCCATAGCTTCTAACCAGCATTTCAAATTAGACTAGTTGCAGGTTTGGCATTTGAGAGCAGTTTCTTGTTGCTGTTATGGGGTTTTCATGCAATTGTACAGGCTTGAATGCTCTGGCCATTATGTTTTTTAACCCCTTCAATACTGTCAAGATATTTAAATATCAACTTGAATTAGCAAGTTGCAGTAAACCATCCCCCGTGTATGATCAAGCTGCTTCCCATTTTTCTTGGTTTAACACCCATTTTTAACTCTTCCTTAGATCACTCCTTCCCTCAAAAAAGCACCCGGTTCTCTCTCAACCGGTTCTCACCCTGCCTCTGCTTTCTAATTGATTTTGCAGAACCAAAAATAGCTTGTCCAATGGACTACACAGGCTGTACTGCGAGGTTCTTCAGAGGAAGCTGCAGCTCCTCATTCTGGCACAGCGGCAGATGCTCAGCAGCCCCATGCGGGCAGAGGGACTGATCCTAACGAACACGCGCTGTGCGATTGCCTGGTTCCTGGGGGCACGCAGTTACACGCTTTAGTCTATTGCACTATCAGCTAAGCAGCTGAGAGGCTGTGCAGTTGTGCTGCACGTGGAGCCCCGATGCCACTTCTGTGGCCACCCTTCTCCCACACCCTACAAGTCTAGGCTGACTTCTGAGGCTCTCATGCCAGCAAAGGTATTAAAGCGAGAGCACGGCAAAGAAAAGCTGACATAATGCCTCCCAGGAAAGTGATGAAAGAAAGAGGAAATTGATGTTTGGCTTTTTGTCCTCTTTTCTTCTTAAAGTCCCTCATTCATAATATTAATATTGTTATTTAAAACTGTTTAAAAGACAGTGCATCTGCACTCTCTTCCTTCACGAGTTTCAGGAGTCAGGGATATTTATTGGGAAAAAAAACCCAACAAAAAAACCCCAACCAAGAAACATTTAAAAATCTTACAGGAAGATATTCACCTATTTCCAGTCCCCATCTCTCTCTTCATTTACATGCCACAATCTTAGTGTCTTATGTCATAGCGTCTTGCGCCATTTCACAAGTCTAAATGTACCAGGACCCTGTTGTTGATGCCAATCACAACCATCCCACGCACGTATATTCTAGAGCTCTTGGTTCAAAGAAAACTCCAGGATACCAAACCACAAAGTATCAGCCTTGTTCCTGGTTCAGGCAGCGTTTGCACAGCTATCCCCAGGCAATGCCAGCAGGAGGGCGAGGACCACCTGCAGTTATGGTGGCACCCCCAGCCAGGAGGCACCGAGCTGCTGCCGGGGTAGGAGAGGACCGGCTGTGCCTGCCTGGTGGACTCTCATCAACAGCAATCCTCTCCACTGCTCATTCCTCTAACCAGAGGGAAATGAGCTTTTCCAGTTTGTCTATTTAGTCACATTTCTGAACCTTTTAGCAATTCTACTGCTGGTCATAACCTAAACTTTAAGATACCCTATGCTAACCCCCACTCTTGCTCTTTGTCAAGAAGCCTTAATCAAGCGCTCCTCTCTTGTTGGTTTTTCTGTTTGTTAATGAGGGAAAATAATATAGTCCTGTACATAAAGTCACTGAGAATTAGTTGAGTTTAGAAGAGTTGAGTTTAGAATGAGTGTTGTCATATTTTCACTCACTGCTTAAAACAATGGAGACTAACCTGAGACTTTTCTGCAATATAAATATAACTGCATATACTTTATGCAATTAATGTCTGGTCTTTGATTTACTTAGTTTATTTCTGTGTCCTCCATTTTAGTGATTTTCCCTAAGGTCCTAGTAGATTTTATACTAAAAATAATTTTAGTATAAAAGACGCTGCCCATACGTCTACAAATCATTTCCACATTGTCAGCTAGCCAGCAAAGAATGAGAGGGGAGATGTCTGCTGTAAATTTAACGTAGCTGATTATTTTCAAGCAGATGGACAGAGCAACAAATACTGTAGCAAACATCCACCTAGCCTGACCGTCGTCAGTATTGCATTTCTGCAACCCAACTTTATTTAAATGCTAGCTAATTTTGGTGTTCTCAGTACGTGCCAGAATGCAACACACCGATCATTCCAGGACAACCATTAATCTAATCTTTGGTCAAGGAAAGAATGTTGACTTTCAGCTAGGAATCAGGCTGGCATTACAGATAACATGTTTGTAAAATGAGAGGGAACCATGTCCTTGTATCTTTGTCAATGAATCCTGCAGCTTTATATTTACTATGGTCTTGAAACCTATATTCAGACTCTTTTGTGAATCACCCCCCTAATTTCTCTTTTTTCTTAGCAAAAAAGGCTTTATCTTCTCCAGTGACTTGTAGATTTTTTTTTTCCCCAGAAACTCTGTGAGAGAAAATACCTTTTCAATGCACTTGGGACATCACGTAAGTGATGCTACCTAAATAACTGACCCACTTCTTAATGGCTTTGCTTTTAAATGATGTTTACTTTTTTATTTTTTTAAAACTTTAGTTAGGAAAACTTTCAAAGAGGTTTTGAGGTAGTGTCTAAAACCTTCTGGGTTACTTTGAAAGTCTAATTGCAAGTTGCTTTTTTAGTCTTGGATTATTTGATTGTCATGACAGATGGGCAATTTTTGCACAGTCCCAGCATATTGCAGGATTAAGAGAAAGTCACTTTGCATCATGCAAGCAATTCTGGGTTGAATGCATGGAGGCATGACTGGCATTTCCTTCAACTTCACCCCCATGAAGCTCAGTAAGGTGGATTTACTTGCTCCTTACCACGCTGGCAAGAGGAATACAAATATGCCAGAACAGGCTGGTATGGCACATCTCCTCCTCCTTGTAAGGCACATGCAGGAAAATTGCGGTAACACTTTGGTCAAGTCCGCACTCTAAAATTATTAGTGAAGCTACATAGCATCTGCTTTTTCACAGTATTTACTGCATTCTTTACAATGACATTAAAAAAATGTTGTTCTTAGGTCCCTCCATAGCAAAGTTAAATGTAAACAAGATCTAAGTCAAACCAAACTTTTTTTTTTTTTTTTTTTAAAGTTAACTTTAAAATGCCATCTCCAGCACACGCCTAGTGTTCTGGCTTCATTTGTATTTTTATTTATAAGTAGTATACACTACCAGTCTGCATTATAAAGCTGACAGTCAAGAAACCACATTCAGTGGTTTGAAATTTCTCTGTAACATCTTTTCCCAAGTAACACAAAAAAAAAAAAAAAGAGGAATTTTGCTGTCCCATTGTCCTATTTACCTACTGAAGACGAGAAGGGCCTTCTAGAGCTAAAGAGAATTAATGCGGTACTGTGTTCACTCCAGCAACCCAACTACTAAAACCTGCACAAGCTACTAAGTTAAACTGTAAACAGCTCTAAGCTGTCTAAAGATGACCTATTGGGGATGATCTTTGCAACTGCTGTTATACTGGGTATCATTTGTGAGAGACAGCACCACACTGTAACACTGCCAGTCTTTCTCAGCCGCTACAGCCAACTCATTGTGCATCTTTTTTGTGTCTGTCCTGGAAACTACAGGTGGTCCCGCAGTGTTAATGAACGTATGCCTTCCCAAACTGCTCCTTCACTATTGCAGCCTCTTCAGTCTCGCAAGGTACAGATAACTATAATTTTGGAAAATGCTAGATCCTCTGTGTTTGGTAGCTGGACCGACATGAAGCTGTAGGAGACCCAGTACCAACACAGCTGTCCCTTAAAGTGCCTAGTTCTCATGTAACTGTTTGAATATAGGTACTTAAAAACATAACTGGAGGGGTGAACGGAATCCTCAGTTTTTCTTTTCTTCTTCAGAGCTGTTTTCAGACATCTTCACACATATACTGTCGTGGGGGAGGGCAGTCCTTCCCCCCTCTGAGAGGCCACGGCTTCCCTCAGCCCCCAGCCACCACATCAGGAAGGATTAGCTTCACTCCCCTGCATTGCAGCATCTCAGAGCGCAGTCGTCCCGCTTGCCTCCTTCCACGCGGCCTCACCTTCTCTACCCTTTCGAGTCCATTTTCAAATGACAGGTTTCTTCCTGCTGTCGTGCTGACCCTTGGTCTGCAGCAGTAACGGTGCAAACAGACCAGTCACCGTTCGACAACTTTAGTGATGGGCCTGGGGGACGGTTTGCTTTTTGGAGTTTTCCGATACTGCTGCTTGAACACTGCTATGAAAGCCATGTGAGCTTCTACTTCCACACGTTTGTGGTGGAAACGAGATATAGTCTTTTCTGTTTTGGCTAAAAATAGCCTACAAATACTTACAAAGTTCATCATGGTGTCAAGTGTTAGGACTTGGAAGAAAACAAAATCATAGGCGCTGAGATAAAAAGCAGTCGGTAGTATATTGTAGCATTCATTATTTTTCTGAGTCCAAAGCTCTGTCTCCCACCTCACGGAAATACTGTCTATTTCAATTATTTCATTATCTTAGCACTATCCACATACCATCTAGCTTTCATTTCTCACCCGTCCAAATTACTGATAAAATACAATACACTAATTTTTTTTAATCAGCTTTTTGACTTGATTGCTTTAAATATTTTGAAATAAAGTACATGAGAAAGAAAAGACTTTAGCTTTATAGTATCATCATAATCCAGCTACAGGTTGGGAGGCTTTGCAGGTCAGTTTCCCAATGTAAGAAAAAGACATATTCAGCTTATTTTTGTATTTTTTTTTTCCCTTTCCCCCCTATTTTAGGCCATACACAGAAGGAGACACATAGTATATAGAGTAAAAATTGAGCTCTGGTACATGTTCATAATAGTCATCATCACTCAAAATTTCAGTTTAAGGGAAATTCTACTGCATAAGCATGTCTGAAAAAATGAATAAAGATAATGTTTTAAAACTCAAAACAAGAAGTCAAAACTTGAACTATGTAGTATAAACACAAACCACACATGCTGATGATTTGAAAGAGGTAAAATTGTGATTTATTTTTATGAACTCTTTGCAGTGCAATAATGTCATCGACATAGAGCATGGAAACTTCCTACATTAGTTCCTATATTTAGACCAAAAAAAATGAATAAAGATAATGTTTTAAAACTCAAAACAAGAAGTCAAAACTTGAACTATGTAGTATAAACACAAACCACACATGCTGATGATTTGAAAGAGGTAAAATTGTGATTTATTTTTATGAACTCTTTGCAGTGCAATAATGTCATCGACATAGAGCATGGAAACTTCCTACATTAGTTCCTATATTTAGACCAACTATATCCTACCAGTATTCCACAGTACGCGTTCTAAAATATCATTATACTTTGCCATGTTATCACCTTTTTAATTACAGAACTTCTGTCATTTTAAAATTGCTATGAGTAACTGAACACATTTTAAAATTATCCTCAATTTATTACAAAGAAAATAAAGATAGATCAAGGTCACAGTTTCCTAATGTTATATATAATTTAAAATTTTTCAGTAAAGTAAGAAGCTGCAAG
>NW_008795702.1:1185499-1255962 GCF_000699145.1 Aptenodytes forsteri | reverse complement strand
CCCTTTCCCCCCTATTTTAGGCCATACACAGAAGGAGACACATAGTATATAGAGTAAAAATTGAGCTCTGGTACATGTTCATAATAGTCATCATCACTCAAAATTTCAGTTTAAGGGAAATTCTACTGCATAAGCATGTCTGAAAAAATGAATAAAGATAATGTTTTAAAACTCAAAACAAGAAGTCAAAACTTGAACTATGTAGTATAAACACAAACCACACATGCTGATGATTTGAAAGAGGTAAAATTGTGATTTATTTTTATGAACTCTTTGCAGTGCAATAATGTCATCGACATAGAGCATGGAAACTTCCTACATTAGTTCCTATATTTAGACCAACTATATCCTACCAGTATTTGCCACAGTACGTTCTAAAATATCATTATACTTTGCCATGTTATCACCTTTTTAATTACAGAACTTCTGTCATTTTAAAATTGCTATGAGTAACTGAACACATTTTAAAATTATCCTCAATTTATTACAAAGAAAATAAAGATAGATCAAGAACACAGTTTCCTAATGTTATATATAATTTAAAATTTTTCAGTAAAGTAAGAAGCTGCAAGAACTTCTACCCATCTCCTTGAGTCATTTGTACTTTTACATTTATTCTCCCAGTGTATAAAACATGTATAAAGTTTCTTTCTACTAATAGTAGCAGTAATGTAATTTTAGCAATCCTTAGGGATCCCCGAGGCTGGGGAAGGCTCCCACATCCCACAGGCTCCATGGTACACCCTGTACTGGTGTTCACATGCAGGTAACAGCTGTACTTGGCAATATTATGCTTAATTTTGCATTTCAAGCTCAGGTTGTGGTGCAGCCCCCATGGTGCTTAGGGCCAGGAGGAGGAATACAGCATCTACTCTTCCTGTGACCCAAACACACAAGTTCTCTGCCCTGGAGTGGAGGGGTAACCCGCAGCCCCCTGCCTAGCCCTGCTGTCTGCCCCCGAGCAGCAAGGAAACGGCCGCCCTCCCCTTCAGCTGGTTTTCTTTCTAAAGCTCACGCAAGATCCAAAGCAATTCTGCTCCAGATTTTAGCAATATGGCAAATATGAGTACAAACAAAAGTATGGTTCATAAAAAAAAGACTAGCTACTTAAAATAACCACAGAATTAAAAAGAAGGAAGCAAAGACAAATGTGTCAAAATAATAGTAATTTACAACTCCTGAGTGTTCATAATTGCCATAATCAGAGAGAGGTATTTTGACAGAACAAAACCAGAAATACTGTAACGTAGGTAAAATTCCTCCATCAGCTATGAGACTGTTAACTTGCATTTACTCATTTTGTTGAATATTACTCATACCATACAAACTCCCATAATTTAAACTCATGTCATACCACAGAAGACCATGGTAAAGAATTTAGCATTTAAAATACACAAAAAGAGAAATTGGAGTTTTAATCAAGGTAAGGATTAATTTCAGTAGGTGTTCAGTTTGAATAAATTCTGCAGATTTGGATCTGCAAACTTGTACGGTGGTGAACCATAAAGTTAGATGCTACAGCTAATATAAGATGTTGAAGTATTATTTTGTCTACTAAATTAAAAAACAAAACAAAAAACCCAACAAAAACACACACAACCAGAAAAACCCCAGTCTAAGAGGAGTTTCATCTCTTTTGACTTGATAGAGCAGAACTACTAAGCATGAACTAAGCTTTTGGAAAGCAGAAAAACTACTTTATTTTTAATCTGTAGCTTTTTCAGGGCAGAGAAAGGCAGAGACAAAATACTCAGGGTTGCAGATGACAAGTGACTGTGAAGGACTGTGAAAAGGAACCTTTGGCATCTGAGATGATGGAAACAGCTAAGGAGAAAAGGAAGCAGAGGTCAGGGGAAGCACTTTGAGTAAGACGTGGTTGCCTTTCCTTCAAGGCTAAAGTAAATGTTCTTGTGAAAATGAGACACAAATACATTCATTTGTCCTTTCAATGGCAGAAAATGTCTTGTTTTCTGCAATTCATTGATCTCTGATAAATTCTTATCTGACTTCTATGAGGAGGGTGCCTGAATGCTTCACAAAAGATGATCTATTTACCTTCAGAATATTTTAGTGAAATAGGGCATTCATGCTCATTTTACAGAGGGAGAAGACAGAGAAACTAAATTACTGACCGAATGTGACACAAGTCATCCCTGGTAAAACACAAAATGGAGCCCACACCCTAGATTACATCACTAACCACTGCAGAGCCATCCTTTCAAGCTGAATTATGCCACCAATTAAATAACTCCATAATGAGAAATAGATTACATATGCAGTTTTGGAGGTTACTTGGCTCTGCCTTTGTTTTTTTAATATACCAAACGTCTCATTAGCATGCAGGACAGTTTGGTGGGGGGTTTGTAACTGGCAGAGGAAAGTACTGGCTTGCTGATGGACAGCTGAGGGTTCCAGTATACATCTTCATACCATGAAAATTATGTACAACTTTAGTAATACAATCTCAAAAATAAAACACCAAGTGGAAAATAAATTCTTCCCGACATGCATAAGCAGGCTGTATTCTTGTTCATGAAAGCGAGAGTTAAGATAGTTGCCTAAAATATTTTACAACATGGTGGGGTCAAGAGGTGCCCAGAATGTTTAGCCCAACACTGACATCAAACTGAGCAGTCTCTCTTATCTCTCTGTAAGGTGTAAGGGCAGCCAGGAGGCTAACTGAAGAACACTTTTGTCCTACTAGTCCTTAAAAATTAAAGGGGATATTTTTTAAATTTGATACCCACATTCCTAAACTCCTAATTTAAAAAAATGTCTAAGCAGAAGCAATGCAGTAGATCTATCTGAAAATACTAACCCCACCCCCCTGAAAAAGAAAAAAAACCAAAAGGCTGTCGCAAAGAAAGTGTATAATCTAGTCAACATATAAATATACAAAACAAGTCAAAAAGCTTGAACAGAAAACGTGCATACTGCCAACAAAAAATCTCGACATAGCATACATACATCTTCAGTATCTTGAGGACTCATATGACAAAGGCACTGTAGCCAAATGAAAAAGAACAAATGCATAATTCATGAGGAATGGCTTTTTAACACACTAGAGCTTTTGGCTGTCTAAAAATAGAATTGTGAAACATAAGAAGCAATAGTATTGTCTCTAAAACTACAATCATGTTTTATTTTTCTAATACTGTCCTCAGTAAAACCTATGATTTGGAGCTCATTCCTGTGTTTTGTAGAGACTTTCTCTCCTGCTGATTTATGTGTCTTTACTGGAAGGCATAACCTTATTCTTACCCTTACTTTGCTCTATGTAAGTGATTTAGAAAGGAGCATATTTACCAGGAGGTTTAAAACATTCCTTTGAGTTATATTTTTTTTAAATATAGCACGTATTTGACATGAGATCACACAATGCAGGAAAACGTATTTCACACAGTCAAATCTTTCTCCCGTGGTACACCATGTATATAAGATAAGGCAACAGTTGGGAATTAATGCAACATAAAGACTTTCCAATCTGACCTTCAGTTGTCCTTTGGATCCCCTTTTCCACCTTCCCCCCACCTTTGTCTTTTTTTTCCTATTCCACATAAACTTCTGTTATATAAGTGAATTGCAATGTTACTAAAAGAAGAAACCCATCTTAAAAGTTTGTGCAAAAATGAGAGGAATTAAGTGCTAAATAACTGGACAAAGCTGGACAACAAGAGCAAAGGTGATCAGAAAGGAAATACATATACACACAGTGTCTGGTAAAATAAAAATGTAGTATGTGCAAGAACAATTATAAATAATCTTACTTTTTTTTTTAAATATAGTTGGCAGGTAGCTTTGAAAATGAAAATAAATCTCATCTAGCTGACAAGAAAGCACCTCTTACAGGAGATTAGGCACAAGTACACAACTAATGTTAAATACTAGAGACTTCCATCTTTATGTTAATACACAGACTCCAAACCTGCTACAGCCCAATGGACATAAAGTAGCTCAACCCCAGAACTGTCAGGCTATGTTATTTTCAGTACAGCAATTATTTCAGTGACCTACTTTTTCTGTGACCAGTTTCCTACTCTAGGCAAGAATCAAAGCATAAAGGAGGGAAGTTTTTATTAATATTATCAAAGATTCCCTCTCTATTTTAGAGACTACATTAGAGTAACAACAGGAAATAAATTTGATGTGGACATTTTTGGTGAAATTCTATTGCAAATCAAAGTGGGTAACACAGTGGTTTCCCCTGCAAGAAATGTGTTTTTATGTTGATTCCTCCTCTAGCTTTTCTAGTGATTAAATGACAAATGGAGAGGCCAGGGTGTGGAGCAGTGCACATAGTTTTGTCAGCTGAGGACCTATAACATAGGAAACGTTCTGTGACTTAATGCAGCTCATTACTTTCATTTTAAGATATATTTTCAGTTTGAGGAGGAAGACAATTAATAGTGGTCTCATCATTTAAATGTCATGTCCTTATTAACATAGGTTTACATTTCACTGTTATTTTCTGGTTTCTTCCTTGCTTCAGGGAGAAAAAAAAATACAGTACTGGTGCCATCTAAGTAGCCACTTGTCTCCCGGTTGTGCAGGGCCACTTGCACTAGGGATATATTTGGGCAAGACAAGGGATATGTTTGGGAAAGGCTCTATCCTTTTGTATCATATAAGGGGTGAGATTCAATCCTAGGGGACCTGCTTCATACCACCTGCTGGCGACATGACCCATGGGATATATTTGGGCAAGACAAGGGATATGTTTGGGAAAGGCTCTATCCTTTTGTATCATATAAGGGGTGAGATTCAATCCTAGGGGACCTGCTTCATACCACCTGCTGGCGATCATGACCCATTCATAGGAGCAGCCGTAATATTCAAACCTTCATCACTTGTCAGGGTATGAAAACTAAGGACCAATCTTGTCCTTAATTGAATCTTTTGCATGTATCATCAATAGAAGTTTTAATTCATTATTTATCTTTCTATGTAGAAAGAAGCCTCCCTTCACAGCTGCCTGTAACCATTTCGCCATCAAAACTGTCACTACTTTTGCCAAGGGCTACTTCTCTGAGCTCTATTGTCACTGACTCATCAAATCTGAAATGATGTCTCTGACCTTTGAATCAGTTGTCTTATTTTTCTTTTGACACCAATGACAACTGGAGGAAAAATGTAGATGAAACAGAAAATAACAGTGAAAGCAAGCTGACAAGACCAAATCCATCCAGGCAAGCATCAGTTCTTAAAGATGTTGAATGCTGCCCATGAAATAAGGATGCTCTCAGCAGTTGCTGCTTCTTTGGAATTAAGTTGTTAGGCTCTAAATATCTTGAATAAAAAATTAAAAAAGCAGAGGAATACCTGCGGCCGTCTCCAGTGACTTTCAGTGAACACAGAAGAGTCAAAGTCCTTGCATAAGGCCCAGTTTTACAAAAAGCTCAAATCTCTCATACACAGTGAGGCCAGGGAAGGACACCTCACAGAGCACCTGGGAACAGCCAGTCCTTTTCAGCTATCTCCCAGTACCGTTGCATTCGCTGTACCTAGCTAATTGCAACTCTCAAAAATCAGGCTGTGAGGCTGCTTCCCCAGGCAAAATGATTTGATCTGTCCATGTCCGATATATTTCCCCTTTTGGATCAGTTAAAATGTATAAAAAAATGATGCAAGTTGTATAACATAGTGCAATATATAATTAGCTATGCACAAAGCCCAAAGTTTGAAACTTGAATGCTAATAAATGCTAAGCCTGTAAATCCTTATCTGGGGTCATCCAGCCTGAAATGCTGTGCTGAGCTTTAAACACAGTCAAAATTCACCCAAGCTATTGATCTGTACGATGAATCTCATTTAGGAATCATGGTTCCCTTTATGAATCCCTTTGAGCTCTCCCAGGCAAATGGAAGACTTGACTTTCCCACATTTAATGGCTAATATCATCCAGGAAAACAGGCAACTCTTGCATTTGCTCACAAATCAGTTCTGAATAATTCTTACTCCAACGTCTGTCCTTCTGATCTTTGGTCTCCTTGCAGTGTTTCTGAAATGAGGACATCACCCCTCCTTTTTTTTGGTCTGTTCTCACTGGCAGAGATTATCAGAACAAGGTAGTAAACATTTCAACAGAAAATAAAATGCAAAACTCAAGGGACAGTGCTACCCTGAACTGTCAATTACAATAAAACTTGAGTATGTAACAAATCTCAGCAAGATGAACGCATTCTAACATACTGGCAAAATTTGGGTGCTGGAAAAAAAATACACATTGGTAATATGAAATGCATGAAGGGAAAAAGGGAGAAACGCTAGAGGAGGAAAGAATTTCTCCTATTTCTGTGACTTCTTTAATAAATGACCTATTTCTAGTTTGAAGCTGAATTCCCCCAAAGAACTACCACCCTTCCAGAATTTGTACCACGAAGTTCAGACTGCAGATTAATCTGATATTATTGACAATATCAGAGAGAAAAAATTCCTTTAGAATAATCATAGATATTAATTCATTGATGATGGCTAAATTAAGAAAATTAATTTCAAGTTATAAAATAATATATTAAAAACACTCTCACTGCATGACGTTGTCTCAGAATATGTCATTCATATAGAGAAACAGAAAGAGTTTAGTAATGAATGAAGGACTTGTGCTCCAGGTTAATTGGGTAACAGTGCATTCATACAATGCGGGGTGTAAAATCCTAAAAGATAATTACTGGCTCCAAACAAACTTTTCTTGCTCCCTTTTCTAGTCAGTCTCAAATTTGTCTTTTGAAGTTTCATGTCTGTGCTTGCTTTGGGAATTATTTTAGTTCCAGCCACAGGGTTCTTCCTTCTAAATATCCGTTTTCAATAAATATTTTTGAATAAAGGTGTTTTATGATTCTCACTCACCTGCTTATAGGCATCGAATCATATTTTACTTGATTTATTTCTTGCACTGCCCTTTTAGTAAAGTAAATCTGTCTAGTTGTTTCTAACAGAAGCTTTAGGATAGGCTTTGATAGAAGCAGAAATCTAATTATAACTTTCATTTTCAGTGCAATAAACCATATAACGATAATATTTTCACCTCATACAGTATAAGGAAAGAGGAGCAAGCATAGTTTTGCACACAGCCTAAACCAGCCTGTGGCCCAAAAAGAAAATCACAAACCAAACTTGAATACTCCACTTGATTTAATTCTCCTCCATTTAAAATGTCTCCAATATTCAAATCAATCATCCTGTGTACGTATCATCTCTAAATTTAATACTAGCAACTTCAGGCAATGTCTGTCAGGCTAAAAATCAATGTGGTACCATAAGCACTATGTAACATCGCATGTTACTGAACAAAAAAAAGCCATCACGTGTTGTATGCTCAAAATGGATGGTACAGATATTTATGACACATTACTGAATGGAGTTTACTCTTGCATGACTTTGGATTTTTAAAATATATTTTTCAAAACATTATAGCATACAAGTCCATGGTTTTCATAAGCACCATGAACTCTTCCTTTGCCCCTTTTCTGACTTATCTGACTGTTAGGCATTAAGTTTAAGTACTGAGAGAATTCAGTTTGTCCATCTAGTCACAAGCAACCCATGCCAGAAAAAACAATCACAGATAACCATCTCAATAAAAAGAAAAGCCAAAGGTTTGGAGACTACATTATACTCACTTAACAATATGTTTCTTCCAAGGTGAAACTGTGCATTGTTACATAGGTAGGCTAAGATTTTCAAATCTGTATTAAGTGCGTGTACACCAGTTTCTTCAGAACAAGGCATTCAAACCTCTTAGGCATTAAAAATGTTGTTCACTTTATGCAGAATTAGGTCAAACGTTGGTTGCCAGAGATAGTTAGCATTACTAAAGTCATTACAGTTCTGAATGTCAGTAACATTCTGTTCTCCAGGTGTGGAAGGAAAAAATCCTATAGGAACACTCTATTTTGTTTGAAACATCCAGATAATTCCAATAAAAATTCTTCAACTTAATCTTACTGAATTGTGCAAAGGAAATAACATCTACTTACCAAATCAGTTTGTTGGGATATGAATCACATTTCAGGTTCAAATATTTTTGGCAAAACAGGTTTCCAAACGTATAAATGCATTCAGAGATTCTGTGGAGACAATACAGAGGGGCAACATCAATGTTTTTGCAGGGTCTGTTTGTTTAGGAGTGTTACAATATTTTGCAGTGTATCATATGACAATGTTGAAAATCTCTTTTTTTTTAAAAATGGGAATTTCGGTATGTATTTTCTATTTCATATAGAGTCAGTCTGTCCCTTTTAGGAACACCGTGTCCTGGAAAATGTGCAATTGTTGGGGTTTTTTGTTTTTGTTTTTGGGGTTTTTTTTAAACAAGAGAACAAGAATTTTCTATTCAGTTACAATAATCGCTTTCCAGCTAGCACATTCATCAAACAATGAGCAATTCACTAGGGTAACATATGCAGGAGCTTGCTTGTATATATTCATATTGTCTTCTGCCTGAAAAGAGTTAAATAGAGCATATAAATGATGAATACAGAGCATCCTGGGATACAAAACAACTAAAATGGGTTAATTAGCGAAAAACATGCATCAGAGTATAAGGCTCAACTGTAAATGTTATGTTTTTTTAAACCTATTATATCTGCTGATAGTGTTCAGGATTACAGATAATATCAAAATAAGAGATGTTAATTTTCAAATGGATTTGAGTGGAACATATTAAGGAGTAAGAAATATTCATTGTTTGAATAATAGTTCAGATGCAGTCACATTAAACATACATTAGTGAATACATTTCTTTGACATGCACATATATAAGCATAATATGTAAGTGACCTAGAAAATACAGACATCGTATAATCAATGACAAAAATATTGAGACAGATAAGCCCCGAGATCTTTGATCAAATATATTCTTTGGCGAGTAAACAAAACATGTTATCCTGACAAAAAATACTCTTTGGAGTATTGGAACTGTGAATTCCCCGAGCGGCGCCCTCAGAGGCGCTCTGCGGCAGGCTTGCTGTCAGCATTAGATGGGTGAGAAGATACTGATCTGGCTCACGGTACCCCCCTTAACTCCAGTCCCCTTGTGCAGGGGAATACTCTAATTCCTGTCTGATGTTGCAGCTTTCCGAGTGAAGACTGTATATCACTTTGTGCTTTGTCGTGTTACAGAGAGCTGACCTGACTGCTGTCATTTCGACAAACAAGAAATACACTCAGGTTGGTAAAAAGATAAGTTTTATGCAGAGAAGTAATGATCTGATTCCTCTCTATTCAAGTGCTGGCAAGGTGTTTTAGGATTTTAAGGACTTTTTTCTTTATCTAAAAGGGTCCTCCCCAGTGCTGTTGCTGCCAAATTTGTCTGCACTCTTCTTTCCACCAAATTAGTGAGATTTGCAGGTTGGCTGAAATGAATACTAATAAGCCATTGGTACTTAATTCAAAATGCTCTGAGTTTTCTCCCATGCCTCTCTGCTTGGTTTGCTGCGTACATGCCTGTGGGCTTCTGAAGGAAGAGACATCAGAACATTTCTTTAGAAGGGATAAATCTCCTCAAAGGTCTGTAGTTGAAAACAAGAGGCTCATGAGAGCCCAAAATACACTAACTCAAGATAATAACAGTCATTTGGTTAAAACAATCTTCTGGAATTGAGAAAATTTGCAGTTATAATACTGTTTCATAAAGTCTTTGGAATATAATGCATCATGACACAGTTGTGTGCCTATCCATGACCAGTGATCACCCTGTTAAATTTATCTTCTGTACAATGTGCTCGTACAGAACCCTGAACAGGAGAGAAGTGCAATGCTGATAAAACACGAACTTGTCAACAGAGCAGTAAAGTTTGCTACAGTTAAAAGAATTAGTGAAGTTTTCAGTATTTGAGAAATACTTGTGATTTTTGATACCAACACTAAAGTAAAACTGTTCAGTCCTCTTTTTAACATATGTATTTTTAAAGTAAAAACCACATAACAATTCCAAACACGTGGACAAAGTCTTTTTATATGGATGTTCTCAATTTGTGTTAGGCAACTGACATTTAAATACGGGTTGGAAGAGGATATGAAGTTTTCAGTATTTGAGAAATACTTGTGATTTTTGATACCAACACTAAAGTAAAACTGTTCAGTCCTCTTTTTAACATATGTATTTTTAAAGTAAAAACCACATAACAATTCCAAACACGTGGACAAAGTCTTTTTATATGGATGTTCTCAATTTGTGTTAGGCAACTGACATTTAAATACGGGTTGGAAGAGGATATACATCAGGGTATGCAGAGAGAAATGTTAAAATACATATTTTATTTTGACAAGTAAAAGCTCTGTCAGAAGATCTTTGATTCATAAAGCTGGAATACATTCATAGTTTTGAAATATCATATTCACTTCTTAGACAGGTTTATGTCTTAAATACAAACAAATGCACATCAGACAGAATCCTAGCCGGATTTGCTTGAGGGGCTGTAAGAATAATAAGAAAAAAACCTATTATTAAGTAGATTTAGCATGAAAGGGAGTGAAAGAATAATAAGAAAAAAAAATATTATTAAGTAGATTTAGCATGAAAGGGAGTGATAATTTTTTTCAATTTTTAACTGTTTTTCTGAAAAATGAACTCTGCCATTACTGTGTCTAATACATGAGGTGTGTAATAATAAACACATTCAAATTAACACTTTTTGCATTCAAAGGTGCTGTCTAAATATTTCCTATTGTCCAAATATAACTGAACAGTGATATTCCAAACGAATATAGTTCAGCCCCACCCAAATAAATTCATTACAAAGAAAATAATTATGGTTTATACTAAACTATTTCCATTGGAGAAACCAGATTGCAGCCGACGCTTAATACAAAGCTTTTTGAACAGAAATATTAAATCACTGCATCTTCTGGAAATGCCACCTTTCCAGTGCTAACAGTATTTCAAACCCTTTTTAAATACTATAATTGCAGATTTTTTTTTTTTTTTTTTTACTCCTTACTTTTAGTCATCTTGTAAATCATCCAGATAGATCCAATATGTAACTAAGACTAAGAATGTATGAAATACGTAGAAACTAAGGATGTATCAGAAGTCTGGCTTTTTTTCCTCCTCCTCTGTAAGTAAACACCTTTCCTTTCAAACCACTGAGTATCTGCCACCCCCAAACATGGCCTGTAGTTCCTTATTATGCTGCGGGACGACAACTTTACTTTGCGTACCAATGGTGTGAGCTTTGTACCATCAGCACTAGCTAGCAGGTCTTCAGGCCTTTGGATTTAATTTGTTGTATTCATCCTCAGCACCTTTGGATTTAATGTGCTGTATTCACTAATGGGCAACAAAATCACATAATAGATAGTTAAATGTTTCTCGTAGAATTCTGCTGATATATTTATAACAGGGTCCCTAAGCTACAAATTAGAGTAGAAACATACTGAAACCAGAGGCCAAGCTGCAAAGTTCCTGTGACTCTGATGTCTGAACACGATGCAGCAGTACAGTACTTTGTGATGACAGCATGTAATAAGAAAAATGGATACAACAGAGCAGAAGTCTATCCAAGGACTTCGTATTCCCAAAGCATAGACAAAGTCACTAGATACCATTTTATCTCTGTTATTGTCAACGTCATCCCCATAAATACAACGTTCTCACTTGCCCATGATGGAGAATCTTTGAACCAAACAAATATAGATAAATAATAGGCAGGGAATCTACCCATGTAAAATTTCCAACACAGTTTTCTGTCAGAGGTTTCAGAAATGTGATTTCCTGTCAAAAATCTGTATTGTTGCCAATCCTTAACTTGAAGTGCCTTGAGGCAAGACATGTTTTATTACCATATAAGCAAACATGCATCCAGCAGGTAAAACTAGTGAAAGCTATCCCTCCTTCTGTTCTGTGTCCTCGTGTAGTCAGTCATGGACTGAAATAAAAGTATCAAGACTCTCCAAAAACAGCCAGAGCAATGAAGGGACTTTCCCACCTCACATTTAGAAGACAAAGGTGAGCTTTGGCACACCGATCCCTCCTTCCTTAAGTCAAAATTAAAGCCAGTTTTTTAAGAGCCAGTACCTTTTTAAGTCACAAACTGAATAAAAAGGTCATGCATAGCCCCAATAGCAATATCTCTTTTATGTCTGCACAATCAGAGTCAACGACCCGTTTTTTACTGCAAAATTGTATAAGGACTGAAGCTTCAGCTAAGCTCATATAAAGAATCCACTGAGCTGACAAAAATATCAGCAGGTGTAGGAATGAAATCAGACAAAACATGAGCTGGTACACAGAGAGGTTCATCTGGTTTTATCTCCACCGTAAGGGAGAGGGAAGGCGTGTGGCTCAGGCTTGCCAGAGCCCTTGTCCCCATGCCAGAACTGCCAGGGCTGGTTGTCAGAGGTGGTGTTTTAGGGAGGGCTGTTATCCCCAGAGCTGTTGCTTGACTGGAAACATCAGATGTCACATCGATACCATGGCCGTGTAGAAGTCAAAAATAGGCAGGCAAAGAAGCAGGAGGATTTGAACTGTAGTGTGAACATACAGAGGCTTTACTTCTGGGAGACGGGATGGTGACAGTAGGTTATTTCTGCAGCTACTGGAGGAAGGAAAATTCCCACGTGCTTTCAGGAGGACTGTTGGATGTAGGGCCATATTAAGGCCCTGGAGCTAGATCCTGTGCATACACATCTGTGCATACACAGATGTGCCTCAGTGTTATTTCTTGGGTAATTCCCATACCAAATACTGTGTAAATTGAAAATTTTCCAGAGATATATATGACAAATGAGTAATTTTTTTGGCTGTGCAGTTGCACAGGAGTCAAGATGCCCCACACCTGTATAGTAAAACTCCTCCCAGCACTGCAGCACACGTGGCCATTGGCATGATCCAATTGCACAGCCAGGAAGTACTGGCATTACATTTCTCAGTAGATGGCCAGTTAAGCTCTCAGGGCATAAGGAGCACCTGTCTTTTTGAGTTAGTACTTTTTCTATTGTGCTATATATCACTCCATATAGTCATCATCTCTATCTCTTCGGGTGTGTTTCCCCACTTTCTTGGTCCAGTGAAACTAGTTTAGCTCGTTAACCTGATCCTCATCCAACAGCTATCCTGCTGGGACTGAAACCACCCCCTGCCTTCTCCCATTTGGTGACTGAGCCTACGAAGCGGCCACTGACATTGCAGAAGAACAGGACAGCCCTCTACAACAGCTTGCGGAATGTATATAGGCATAACAAGAAGTTTTTTATATTTCCTTGTATCTCAGAGAGGCCCCAAATATCACCAAAAACAGACCTGTTCAGGTAGGTCACTGCTTCTTTAGGAGTTAACCAAGTCTTTCTGGAATTGATAAAAAGTTTATCACATAATAAAAGAACTAAATGACAATAGCCTTATTTTGTTCTTGGCTAGAGACTTCCTTCAGGTATCTGCTCTTATATTACTATTCCAAATGGAAGAACAAAACAAAGCAGGCTACCTAAATTGTCTACTAGAAATACTGCAATTAAAAATATGACCAGGAATAACCCTGCATTTGAAAAATAACTGTGAAGTTTGCCTTATTGAAATCAAATGTCTTAGCCACAACCACAAAGTACAGGTCTGGATTTTCATTATAAAATTTCTATTCCATTAAAAAAAGATATTTTCCATATTAAAAACAATTGATTTGCTGCAACGAAATTTCAGTAAGTCTCTTATTGAAAGAAAATGCAAGAATCAATTAAATGCCAAGAAAAATGAGGCAGGGGGGGGCGGGGAGAAAACAAGATGAAACGTGAGCAGATGCACACTCCAGAGTTCAGACTTTTCTTGTAGATAATTAATATGCTCACATTATTTAATTGAAACATCATGCATCCTGCCACATGTTGTTCCTTAACCAGTCAACACATATGGACTATGCTTGCAGGATAGAAAAATTCTTGGGAATCATGGATTTTATAGTGAGATTAAAATGATGGATGCATTTTTAAGGAAGGAAGGATATATAGGATTGGGTAATCAGCAATGGTCACTTTAATTAAAAGCATGCCCATATGATGTGTTTACATTGCACAAGAGTATTATGAAACATATTTAGATAAATGTTTGTGTTCTCAGTTTTTATACTTTGTCAGATTGCATATAAATTCTAATTCTAATAAAATACAGCTTAAAACCTTGCAGCCACTATGACAAACGGCCTTGTAAGTGGCTGAGTAATTCCATTATTCTCCCTCAAATTTAACTTCCCCATTAGTGGTGTTGCAATTTGATAAACTAGGGGAGCAAGGTAGGTCAAACATTTTGGTTCAGCTTATTCTAAATAGAGTGCCAATCGGGGGAAAAAAACCCCCAAACAAACAAGTCCTAGGATTGCATTCCACTAACTACCATGTCTGAAGAAAAAAAGGACTACATTTTTTGTTTTATTTCATAACACTTTCTACTAATTACAGTATGTTTTCATCATTCATATATCAGAAATACGGACTTGGGGTTTCATCATTCATATATCAGAAATACGGACCCTTGTCTTGGGGCACAGCTACTTCAAGACAAACATGCTGCCAACATATATCCAGTAGTATGCCTTGAACCTGCATGCTCATGAAGAGGACTGACTAATAGGCATCTCCTCTACTCCTCCCCACATGCCTTGAGCATGTAACCACCATTCACAACGGTGGGATATGTGCACAAGCTTCCAAGTGCGAAAACATGTTTCTGCCTTTGATATTCCACACAATACAGCCTGTTTACTAAATGTTGTTAATGATAAACCATCTTTCAGAAAGCTCTATTACATTCACCATGTGAAGACAGGTTAAATTAAATAAGGGCAAGTCAATCATCACAGTTTAACTTGGGGAGGGAAGGACTTGGTGTTTGATACTAAATTTACTATAGAAAGTCAATGGTCTATTTTCTTCCTCTCTTCAGGAAATTTTTTGGTTGTCTAGACATGCTAAGGATTTCTCTGTCCGGTTTCACCAAATACTACCTTCTATAACTGTGAATGAACCTTTCCCCCAAGAAATCCCCTCTGAAACTATGTTTAAAACAACCTTTCCATTGATAACTGACCAGCCGGCAAACTCTGTATTGACCTGAAATAGTTCACTAAAATAGATGTGAAAGTCAGAGAGAAGGCACAAGGAATAAAAATGGAATATAGCAAAAAGGAGCATGCATACATAAAGGCAACAAACCAGGAGATGTAATCCTGTTGTCCTGCAGTCGTATGATGCTCAGAGAGCACCACTTTTGTCATGTAAGAGAAGGGAGGCCCTAGATTTGCTTGCAGCTTACACTATTGTAAAGGGAGACAGGAATAGTTAAACTTGGCAAATTTTGAAGGATCTAAGTATGTCCTGATAGTTTTTAATTTTGCCTAGTAATTTTATAATAAACTGTAGAGAGCGTTTTTTCTGTGCTTTGTGTTCAGTGAAGTCACATCAAAGGAAAGACCAGGTCATTTACATCCATTTGGAAGCTACTCACCATATGCCTGGGCAAAAGATACTACAGCACTGCTAAACACCCCCTCCTCAACACCCCGCTCATTAAAAGGAAAACTTGTATACACATAAAATCAAGCTTCAGGAAATGCATGGGCAGCCCATGCTCCCCTTGTTCCTCTCTAATTACTCAAAGTCTGCAGCCTCTAGAAGCCCTCACACCGATCACCATGGTTTGTGCTCCCAAGCATCTGCCCAGCCACTTCATCTCTGGGCTATGGCAAGGTCTTTACATTACAGCGATGAGATGCAACTGTGAGACTGACAGCTTTGATAAACTGACTGATCACCTTTGTACTGCACCTGGACTCACACTGAGGTCACTAAGCTCACAAGGTCCTTCTTGACCATGCATGCAACTCCACAGGAGAGAAGGATGAAAGTTTTGGGAGAAATCTCTCTTAGGAAGAAGTTTAACAAGAAAGGAGCAGAAATGATGTGGTGCCATTTTCTATGTCCTAAAGAAGTTATTTGTTTAGTGCTAGGAAAAAGATGACTGCTTTTCACAGGGGAATATTTCTCTGTCTAAATTAGCACTGATTTTGGAGCCTCTCCACTGGTGGAACACGGGGGCTATTATAACCTCTGGAGATCTTCAAATCCTAAGTACTCCTCCTGGTATAGAAGAATCAACTCCACATCTAGATGTAACTTAAATATCTCATTAAAATTAAAAGTAAAACTGAGCTAGTTCATAGAAAAGCTTTTGGTGAGCCAAAATCAAAACTTCAGTTAAAGAGAAGAAGTTTCTAATTCTCTTAGTTGTGAAGGTTACATTCAAAATTTCAAAGGTAGCGTTCTAAGAAGCAGATAGTGGAAGCGATAGCTCTGAGAGGGATTAGTTGTGTCCATTCACCAGAGGGAAGAATTAACTTCAAATCCATTCGATCAACTGAAATACTGATGCTAAAAGAAAAGAAACTTAGAACTGTTGCTGCTCGCAAGACCTGTATGCATTTTTGTTATTATAATTTTCTGATGTACTGAAAAGAATTTGGAAAAGTTCCAACATAATTTTTATTTTTCAATCCAATTCTGGAATAAAATACAAGCAATATAGTGTTCAGCACTTGAGGACTGAGCTCAAATAGACCATTCCGGGGACAACAGCTACAGTAGGATGTTTGAAATGATTAAGTGTTTACTGGTGCAAAGGTGACTACAGCGCATTCTCTCTTCAGAGCCACTTACAGGATGTAGGCATTGGAGGTCGCAAATGGTGTTTTCTAGCAATAAGCGTGAAGGGAAACCAGATACTCCTTGTCCATCTTTCACACCAGCTCACTGTCATCACTGCTGAATCACTGACACGAACTACAAAATTGAGACATAATTCTGGGGAATGTGAGCATAGATATATCCTCTGACCCAAAAAACAATCTCATTACAAAAACCAAACAGTGATGTCCTTACTGCAAGCCATATCATTCTCTACCTGGAATCCATTCTACACCTACAGTCACAAGTTGAGGAGTCCATCTACCTATTCAGGTTCCTTGGTGGTTTCCATTCCCAAATTATTAATAAAGCTTGGTCATTGTCAGCCTATGTCTGACAGATTAGATGTATTTAAAATTTCAAATTATATTTTATATCTTTTCAAGTTATACTTCTCTACAGCCCTAGATACACACACAGAGTATACAGATTCAGAAGATATGAATATTTCCCAATATACTCATCTTGTTAAGAAAATAAGTCTTATAAGATAAAGGGCCATTGAATGTTTTTAAACTATTTAATCTCCATCTAAAAATGTATTAACTTATGTAGGTCTAAATGTTACTTAGATTTCCAATAACAAAAAAATAATTTGATAGGATTTTTTTCCTTATTTCCATTTTTAGAAAGGGGAAGAAGAGTTTTCTCTCTATTAGGTAAATTCTGACCCTTCATTCTTATTCATACCAAGACAAAGTTTGATAAGTCAGGATTTTAGAATTTTGCTCAGGAAGGAAATTTTGATACATTATATTTTAATATATTATTAAAACTAAATTTTTAGCAACAGTAGAAGTTATATTTGAAATATGAATGTAATACAAGTAAAAATGAAATTACATTAATGTGAAATAAAAATATTGACTCACTGTTAAAATGCATTTTCTTACTGAAAACAGTTCCATCAAAACCGAATTATTCTTCTTTCCTATACGACTGCATTGTCTTTCTCCTTTCCTGTATTCAAAACCGAATTATTCTTCTTTCCTATACGACTGCATTGTCTTTCTGCTTTCCTGTATAATATTTTTACATTCCAAGTCTTCCAATAGTTAAAGGAATTAATGATTTAAAGAATACAGTGGACCATTATCACTATTCACTTTTTTTAAAACACACATTATTCCATAAAGAGTTTCCCCACATAATATGAGTGTTATACCTAATAGTCTTTCATGAGCTATAGCAAGATCTTTCAGAATGGTTGAAGACTTCCAGGGACAGAGAAAATTTCATACATCTGTAAGTAAAATCACTCAATGTTTACACAATAAAAATGAGGTAGGGTCATTTTCTGATGTAGGAACACATATCAGTATGATAATAGCAATCTCAAGAATTAAAAATTATAATTTCAATTTAGATACAAAATATGTATCCATGTAATTTAAAAAAATGTAAATAAGTATTATGCTAAAGCTGATTAAAATAGAATAAACCAAAATAAATCTCAGTAACTATTACTATAAACAACTGTCACTTCCCCATAACTCTCTCTTTTAATACTAAAATATAAATTAGAGGGGTTTTGAGAATTAAGAATAAACTATGACCAGAACTGTTTGTTAAACATTTCAAAAAGTTTCAGAATGGTGTGACATTTCCCCTAAATGCCAAATAAAAACAAGTATGTCTATTGTATACCCAGAAAGTAAGGCATGTACTCTTTAAAAGCCAACAACAACCATAACAATAAAATGAGCTCTTCTAAAATAGCAACAATTTAAACTGTGAACTTTTTTGGCACTGAGCACATGAGAAAAAAAAATGAAGCTCCAGCCATGCTAGCAGTGATAAGTTTTCACAATTTGGAAATGCAGTCATCAGTTCTGCTGAAAAACAGCCACCGAATCAGGCTGTGCAGAACGGCGCCTTTGTTGCACTTGGTGTGCACTGACAAAAGACTAATTCTTCACATTGTTAGAAGGACTGACTGCTTCAGAACAAACCACCGCTATTCAAACTTGTCAGAACAAGCTTGGAGAAAACTAGATAAGAGCACTTGAGTGATCTGTACACAGAGACAATTGAACTGGAAGTGAAGTTACATACACGAATGATCTATTGTGTGGTGCAGCTTTAATTGTCTGAAACAATTCCTCAGTCTTGTTTGTAGCAATGATATTCCGTTTAGTAAAGGTCTTCTTTGATGGATGTTTCAGGGCACAGAGCTTGCATGCTAGTGGTCTTTAACAAATAGTATGCTGGCAACAAGCGATGACAGGTACTTCGCATACGGTATGGAAATACTAATTTCTGAAGTGTGCAAGCTTGTTTGAATTTAGTTTAATTTTAAATGCAGTAATTTATTATTTTAAATAACTATGCCACACAATAATCCCTGTACAACACATGATATTCAGGAATGGCTACAGATGGAGCTTTCCCATACAAAAAATAGATCATTATGAACTGCACCTGTTTCTACCAGCCAGATGATCTTGCACTGTAATTCTTATGTTGCACTAATAATTATCAGATTAGTATTTAACTGTTCTTACCCAACAGTTGGTGTAAACTGGGGCACATACATCCCTTGAGATTTGAGCCAGCAACAACCTAAGCACATGTGTTACTGCATGCATACTTGCGGTCTCACTGGGATGTCAAACAAACTTTGAGCATAAAAGAGAAAGGTATGTTCATATAATGAGGAGCTACCTTTGTACCTCTGAAGCTCTGGCTGGAAGAGGCTTTCAGGGAAAGTGAGTTTTCTCAAAGTGTAAGCTAAGGGTGGAGATTTATATTCGGTGACACAGAAAGAAGGGAATTGGGGAACTGTATTCATGTTGATGCTGTGAATCTAGATTAGAAATTAAGATTTAGAAATAAAGCACAATGACATGCACAGTCAGCCAAAAGTACCATCCCAGATAAGCGTAAGTGAAAATGAACATTCAAGAGCAGATGAACAGAAGTGGTCTTTTGGGGGACAACTTTCCAATAAGAGGGCTCCAAAGTGCACAGTCAGAAATACTAATACTAAATAAATATGCTCCTTCTGGTATTTTCTACAGTTTATTCACTTCAGTAAAAATAACGGGTGTCTAATCCCATACAATATTTTCTGATATCAAATCATTACCAGTTCTTACTTTTCAGAAAGTACTAGCTTAATTAGTTTTATATTATGTGTATATATCTAACTCTGGTTCATATTTATCTGAATAATACATATAATAATTTCTACTGTCTGGGTACTAACACTTACAATTGGATCAAATAATAGCTTTCAAAATACTTCAGTGCATTAGCACTTCCACACCAATAAGAACTTCATGCTTATTTTCATGCTTGGAAAAAGACTAGAAATGTCACTTGACCATCTGAAATGTTATGTCAGTAAACTGTAAATAAATGCATAATATTGTATTATGGCCAAATGGGCAGAGTCCTGCACACAGAAGGGTGAAATAATCAAATCTGCTATAAAGTACATTCTATGTTTGATGTTTTTACCCCAGCTTTAGGAGATAATGTCAGACACTTTCAGAAAGGTTTGTTGCGTTTCATCTTAAGTTCTTGAGAAATTCTCATTTTAGCTATGAAAGGGGAATTTCCTTACATGGTATTTCTTAATACTTTTCTTACATGGTAGATTGATGACATAAATGCTGGGAGAACAGCATGATTAGGCGAATACATGTTTTTCTCATTATAGCTATTTTCACAGCATTGTAGATGAATTATTATATTTTTAAGGGTAAATAATACTCTTCATGTGTAGAATTCTACATTCATAGGTGAGATGTGCTTTACAGAGATCCAGTTGCAATGATACAAGTTGAGGTAGGGGTATGTATCCCAATTTTTAAAGGTGAACCTTTATCCAAATTTAATACTAATGTGATTAAACAAATTTTTTTAAACTCTTCTGTTTCATGCCAATTTCCTTTTGTGATTCTAATTTGCTTTTATTGTGGGAACATAGTAACTGACAGCTTATTCATGAATTAGGTCCTGCATACTGTTTGCGACAGCTGTAGACTTGAATCATCCACTGCGTGAGCAAAACACAAATTTCCTAGACGTGCATCAAACTGCGTTCAACCTAAATGTGAGTGAGATGACTGTTAAAACTATAGCCCCCAAGCCTTCAGCAAACGTAAAGCCTGTCATGTGAAATTCAATGTGGATCTTAATGCATGGTGTTCTATTGAGCTACTGTACTTGATTTGAAACTAAATTTAGGTATTGGAGAATAAAATTATAATCACAAAGCCTTAAGGTGAAAAGAAAGAACACAAGAATAAAACAATTTTTTTCTTAATGTAGTGGTAGTGAAGAACCTTTCCATATAAAAATAATGTCTTTTTTTTTTTCATAAAAGTCTATGGCCAAATTTATTCCTGATATTATTCAACTGATCTTGTTCTTGCTGCTCCTGTAGTCTTAACTGACATTGCTAGCATTTACCACCTTTGAAAAAAATGGTGTCTTGGTGAATACGTGAAATGAATAGGCTTAAACAGGGAAAAAAACCAAAAATAACCTACCTCATTTTAGTCATAGTGGACAAAAACCTCAGGGATGAAAATGTCTACTGTAAAGCAGAGTGGAAAAGTGTTCGTGCACAAGAAACCCAAGTCAACTTTCTGAAGAAAGCTTGAGGGTTTCTAGAACATAACTCAAACCTGAGATACAGTATATGAACATAAGATATGGTATAAACTTCCATTATTTTATGGCTATATTAAAGTGCACAAAAGCTTTGTAAAAGTTTCCTGAGACTGAAAAAATATCAGTGCTTTGATATCAAAGCTTCCTCAGTCCTTCCAATACAGGGAGAGAAATTATGTGCTTTAATACCATCCCCAGCAAGCAGATACACATTTTCTTTAAATCAGCCATTGCTGTTAGGTGCTGGACAGAACTATGCGCTACTTAGTTTTCCAATATTCTCAGCTTTCACAACTCCAATTCATTTACTCAGAGCCACTATAACTTAAGATCTGGATGCACTGCAACCCCCTCAAAGGTTGTGGGGGAAAAAGCAATTAAAACCCCTACAAAAATTTTAAGTGTATTTCAGGTTTGGTATTTATGTGCTTTTAAAAATTTTAAGATGTAAACCTATACTATCACTTACACTACACCCATAGTTACCAAACGTATTAATTCTGCAGAATTATTTTCAGCCCAGCATGTTCAAGAGACATGGGGATACCTGGCAGCATAGCAAAGGGACCGGGGATGACAATATAAGAAGCAGGGAAAGTGAAAGGAAACAGGAGATAAGGGCAGAAGGAGTTTAGTGACATGGGATGTAAATCCATTGGACTTACAAGGTCCCTAAAACTGGACTCTGCTGTTCATAGAAGAACTTGTTTGGGTAAGCCGCATTCTGGATGGCATAGCTTCAAATAAGGCAACCTGTATAAATCCTATCAAATGCCCTGAACCACACTAGATCTATGCTAGCTATAACTGTGCTCCAAAGCTATTTCCATCAAACTCAAGAATCGCTATCTTTAGAATTGAAAAGTAGTCACAGCCTATTGTACAACTAGAGTTGGGTGACGTTTGAGTCCAATCCCTTTCAAATCTTAGCATTTGGTCTTTGTTTCTAGAGTGGGTGAGCTGAAATCCAAGATGGAGAGAGCTTCTCACACTTGGAAAGTCTGGATTCAGAGCTGGCCTTTTGGGGTCTTGGGCTTACATAGTTTGTGAGCTGGTGTGGAGAGGACATAATATTATTTAAGACAAGGATCACAGAATGGTACCACTGTTCTTTTTCAGCGCCACTGAAAGGTTAATTGTTTAAGATAGTGATAAAAAAATCCTGTCTGGATGTAAAACCATTGAGTTATATAGCAATTCATATGGGAGCCGAGTATTAAAGCCTGGGAACTGCCACACTGAAATACAGACCTGAACCAATTCGAGTAAAAGAGCAACTCCTTTATCTAGCAACTCCACCACCCTCTATCAGACAGCACACTAGGAACGTTTCCCCTTCACACTTCTGTGGGATGCTGTAGCCCCTTCAGGCCCGAGCAACATTACTAGTATAGTAAGTTAGTCTGGTTCAAAGTTTTCAGGCTGCCAAATCACGTTCACACTCTGAGTATACACACGGAAACTCCTGTCTCAGTCTTCTGCTTAAAAATACACCAATGCTGTGGTTTATATAAGGCTGGGATTAAGAGAGTTGGGTAGAACAGCAACACATCCATCAGCAACTGAAATTAAGCCTCTTTGAACATCTTAAGCAGAAAGGAAGTGGGTCACTCAATTATGTATGCTTAAAATTAGGCATTTAACTTATTTCAGCTTATATCAAATTCTTTAAATCATTCATGGGAATTCACCGATCATTCAAGTTAAATATCTAAAGTAATGAGAATTAGGCATCTAGAGACAGACATGTATCAAACACACATCGTTTAATAAACAGGTTTTGATTTAACAATCAAAGATGCATCAAATTTTTTAAGGGTAAGTTCAAGTTACTTGTGTTTCGAGGAGAAAGGAGTAAAACATAATATGCTTTTGTTTTGCTCAGGCCTATGCAGGTAACAGTTAGAGGAGAAGAATGGGCTCCATGAGGAAACGTGGGCTGCGCAGCCCCATCGCATTCTTGTTACCACATGGTAAGGTGTAACAGAGAAATAGGGATGAAAAGTGTCAGGTATAAAAAGGGGCTCAACTTCAGTGTTAGTGCTACAAAGGTGTTGTTATTAAAGGCCTAATATATGACCTCACCGTATGTTTCCTTAAGGTTCAGAGTAGCATAGAAAGACCAAAGCCAGGCTAATAGATACTAGTTTCAATGAAGTAAAGTATCAATTAAAACAAGCCAATATTATAACATATGTATGATTAATAACCACCTCAATAACTGATTTGGTCAAACATTATTTATTCAGAAACAGGCCACTCTCAAAAATATTCACAAGGAAAAAAAAAATCTCAAATTTACAGTTAACATTTATTTTTAGCTTTTTATTACAAGAGTATTTTGGGAAATGTTTAACGAGGAGACTGTCCTAATAATACAAGTGTTCTTGAATTCTGTTTTTTGTTTCATTCAACCATAACAGAAGCCAGCTGCTGATGTTAGATGTGGATTGGCTTTGATCTTCACCAAGACACAGGAGAAGTACCCGTTCTACATTTCTTTCTAGTCCCGCACCTCATGGTCACAGTGACCAAAATGCAGAAACCCTCATGTGTCTGACCTAACTGCTTGGTGGGAAGGGGTACAGAGCGCACGAGAGGCAGCTCTCTGCAGACACAGAGCATTTCTCTAAAACCACACAGTTTTTTAGTATGCCCTGTGAGGGTAGTGACAAGAGGGTTCAATAGGACATTTGTATTAAGCTTGTATTCCCCCTTGCTTCAGCAATCTCACTGATTGCTGCAGGATCTAGCAGCTTTTCTTTCCATCAACTACTCTCCCCTCACCACTTTCCCCAAGGTGACATATTAGCTAACTTCTGGGGTATTTTCCTGAGGAAATGTAGCTGTAGATAGAAATAGAAACAGAACGCTTTGGCTGATACAAAAATCTCTGAAACTTGTGTGATGCTTGGCTCAAGCACTTACAGATTGCAGCCAGGAAAGGCGTTTCCCCACAGGGCTGCCTGGCAGAAAGACCCAGGCTGTGGGTCTCCCCCTGCTAGCGCAGACCCTGCCTTGCGTCTGAGGCTCACCTGGAAATTTCACTTAGCAAGTTCCCTGCTACTGTGGTGTCCTGTGATACCAATAAAGGTTCTGAGGCCTCCTGCCTTCTTCCTGTGGCACACTGTAATTGTGACCATAGATCTTTTATCATGGGTTTAAGCTTGTTACAGGGTATTAGAAGTGCTGTGCAGCCTCTGGGAGGAGGAGCAGCAGATGTCCCCTGGGCCCGCCTGGATTAACTGCTTGTTGCACAATTGTCAGTCTGACAGCCCAGTTGGTCCTTCTCATGCTCAGGTTTCTAACCTGTAAATCATGAACCCGCCATAGTTACAAGACAAAAAAGTTCTCAACTTTTTGTTGATTTTTTTTTTGTTGTTGCTGGTTTTTTTTTTGTTTTGTCTTGACAGTACCTTCTATAGAGCCACTTTCATTTTTTTTTCCTCCTGCACAGCAGTTCTCTTCAGAGACAAGTCACAAGTAAAATCAAGCTGAACAAAAAAACCCAACCCCCAAAAAACTCATTCTATTTAAACAGATGGCTTAAAAACAATAGCTTAACATGCCTTATTAACTAATGTAAAACAACCTTTTTAAAAGGAAGAGCTACATTTCATAACATTATCCATATATCTTGCAAAAGCACGAAAACTGAAGATGGAATCCCATCACATAAATTATTCATTCTCTGCCAAGGCAGTTCCCTGTAATGTAAGTTTTAAACAGTGGAAAAGTTGAAACGGTTTTAAGTTAGGAAAGTTTAGAAGTTGGAAAGGTTTTAAATACTTGTAAATGGATGACAGAAATTGAGCTTTCCCTAGCTTCTCAGCAAGATAAACCATATGGATATTGAAGCACTATTCTAGTCTCCCTGTTTATGTTTCTGTCTTGGACTGTTTTCTGTTGCTAAAATATAGTCTTTACTCAGAATAACTAAGATTAATTTTTGTTGCTTTTCTCATAACAATATAAATGAAATATTTGTATGGGATAGATTTACATTGCCTTCGAAAAGGAGGGGTAGTTTGGACATAGAACCTGAGTACAGGAGATAGAAAAAATACAAACTAGATTGCAGACTTTCCTATTTGTGATCAAAAGAGACACATCATCGGTAGACCAGACATGCCGTTTCCTGTTTGTTTCATTTCAGAGAACAGAGAAGTTGACAAACATATTTGTATATATAATAACACAATGTTAGTCACCTTCTATCATTGAATGTTTTCAAGTCACACGACACTATAATGGCAAAAAATTAAGCTTGTACGTTTTAATAGTTAGTCAGAAGAAATGATACTGATCTGACATTTCCTTGCTACCTGCACCCTTTGTATACATGTATATAACTTTTGCTCCATCTTTATAACATGCATTTCTGCATTATAAAGACCATTTGCTTAATAAAATTCAAATATCTGTCCAGTGAATAATAAAACTGTATGTTCACACATCATGTAACACAGTGGCCAAAGAAATTCAATTTGGGTAGCACCATTACAAAAGATTAAATCACAGCTTTGCTAGTGGTCTGTGAAATTTTGTATATTAAGAATGTTTCTGAAAAGTTTACAAGTGTGGGTTTTGAAACTGTGCTGTAAAGAACCCATTCCTCTGGTTAAGAACTAACAGTCTAAGAACAAAGCACAAATCACTTTTATTTGGCAAATATCATTTAGGGGTGTATTCTTAGGTAGACCAAATTAATCCCTATACATATACTACTGATAAACAGTAGCGCTTTATGTACTACTCTTTTAGCAGAGGCCACGTCTGCTGCACAGCAGTGCAGGCTGCATAAGGATTTCCATTTTAGACGCTGCAAAGTTTCAGAAAATAATGTCCTTGAGGCCCATATTCATTTCAATTAAAGAAAAAAACCCAGAATTTTCAGGGCAAGGAGGAAAAAAAAAGATTATTCCATTCTGTAAAAACTTTGAAGCTGCACAGCTTTTTAACATCTCATTATCTAGTGGGTGAGAAATCCCGAGCAATGTGTAAGAGTCAGCTTCTACCTGATCTGTACCTCGGTGCATAACTAAGGAGATTGTTTTTGGAAGAGTCTACGCAAAGGGCAGAGCAAAACTGTCGTACTTGGACTTCTTCATGACTACTATAGCCAAATATGCTCCTTCCTCATTTTCCATGCAGGGAAAACAAGTTTGATCTACCTATCTAGCTTGATCTATACAAGCTAGAATCAAACCCCTGCCTCGATACCCCATAAAACCTGGAAAATAAAGGGTGAGAGAAGAGGGAGCAGTGTTGCACATTTCTCCCATTAAGTATTTGACATTCTGGTGAAGGTGAGGCTGCATGGCTGCCCCTCTGCGTCTTTGGTCAACACTGAACAAAGTACAAGGCGCACCTTCTCAAGCAGTACAGCAGGTGACCGCCTAGTGTCTTCCCATACCCTTCATTCTTCTACTCTAACCAGGAATTGAAACTTTTCCTTCATTCAGTTTATGCAGGATGATACCAGGGTATATTTCATTTTTTTTTTCCCCAACTCTTTACAGTTCCATTTAGAATAGCGGCACAGAGACTGTATGTCTGATAGTAATTACACAGTAGCATTTAATGCCCTTCCCAGACTTGTTACGTGACTGTTATAATGAAAGAGAATTTTATGTTTGCAGTCTTGTGAAGACTGAAGAAAACTGTAGATTAGGTCAAATAGAAGGTTTGTTTTAGATAACTTCTGTCATTACTTCCCAGCATCAGTAAGCATGCTCAAATATATCCAATAAATTCCCTTGAATTCTCACTATGGTAAAGAGGAGTCTCCATGCAAATGCAACGGTTAAAACACATAAAAGATGTTTGATGCCTGTTAGAAAAGACAGCAAGTCTCTTTTCTGGATTTTCCTTTTCAGGCTATTTATAATTCAAATGTACTTTCCCTATTCACTTGTTTAAAAACAGAGGCTCTAGCAAAAGGAAACAAAGCATTAGGAAGAGGCACTGTGCTACATAACCAGTTTTCAGCTGAGACTTCATTTACCATACTGAACTAGTTTTACACAGTAAGACAACCTTACGACCAAACAAGACAAAAGAAAATCCCTTGTGGGGATGTAGCACTGATCAAGGGAACTTCTTTTGCCGGAAAAGACAGTTTCATCATGGCAGTTAGGGGTTTTCTGACTAGAAAGAAAATTGTGTTGGACAAACAGTTCTGCTAGAATTGCATATACCACATTGTTATGACAGGGACTTTAATTTATTTTGTACTATGCTGTAGTGTAGCTCCACATAACAAAAGAAAATATTATGGGATATACTTATATTCTAGTACAGAAAGGAAATGACATCTTTACATGAAATGCTTTTCAGGTTAAATATGTATTGATTCTACTTTGATAAACTAATGCTATAAATTATCCTTTTATTTGAAAAAGTCTTTCAGTCCTTTGTCTTAAAATGCTAGATTTAAATAGATCCAGACACAAAGACTCACAAAAATCTAAGTGATCCCAAGCTTTGTGACAGAATCCTCCTTCACAGCATTGCCATGGTAGAAGACAGACACATGTTGAGGGTTTATCGTTTCAGACTGCTTCAACCTTTGCTGCAAATTTTAGTAAATATTCAGTTAAGTTACTAAAGCTTTGGGGGGCGACAACACATGACACTTACCCATGCCCAATAGGGGAAACTTCCACTTTCTAATCTTAACAGAAACACTAGCTTAGGCCACAAAATAAAATGCATAAAAGAGAACACACATTTTATTGTAGGTCCCATATTGTTTCTGTAGCTATATCACAACAATGAACTCTATTTGTCTCATCACAGCATATTATCGTGCTGGTCCTAGCTCTTGGAAAAAGGGAAATGCAGAACACACATGTGAAATAAAAGAAAAACACATGCGTTTTAGATTAAGCTGATCTCAAGATGTTAAATCCCAGACCTGCTCCATAGAAGAGCAAAATGGGTATTAGCACCATATGATAATTATTCAGTTTAGGACTAGACTGTAAATTGTAACATGGTGTTTTTCCTAGATAACGCATCCTAATTTGGTTCCATCTTACTTCTAAGAGATGCTGTCTCATCAACATTTATTCAGAGTTACATTCACTGCACCAGTAAAAAGTGCAGCTATTTTTCTGGCAGCCTGCTGCTCCCTCATTTTATCCAATGCCGAGTGAGATCATTGTTCTCATTTGTTGAGAGTCAAGCAGTGAGCTACTTGTGTCTCTTGACCTTAAATATTTATTGGGCTACAGAAGAAGTTGATTCTATAGACACCTTTGAATCACCTTTGGATTGGGCGTTCAATTATGATGTGGAAGGTTTAAATATTTGACTTTTCCCTTGAAAAATTTGTTTTAAATTTACTTTGCCCTATCCATTCTTCTTCTCCTTTACTATAGCTGAAGAATGAAACATGAGATTTTCATACCTTTTCTTACCATATGGATATCCACCCACAGAAGAGAAAAATATTTACCCTTATTATTGAAATAGCTTTTTATATTTTTGGTTCAGACTGTAAATTGGCTAGATCACTACAATATTTCTTATACGTTCTTTGGACCACCTCCCCCTCAGCCCAGTTTTGAGTGAATTATAAGAACTAATCTTCCTAAAATAGTTGTGAAACAATACATACATATGTATCTCTTAAGAACGTATGTTGAAGTAACTAGACATTCCTAATTAGAATGACATAATTTGCAAGAAATATCATTAAGCAAGTCTCTATTATAGTCAAGAGAGAAAAGGAAACAATAGGACTACATAAAGTCTAATTTTTTTCCCCTAACTAGGTCCAGTTGAGTATGGCTGGCAAGAACCCAGGAATTACCAGGTTTACAGCATTTTTTGATGTTCCATAATTTGTTTTTACTACACATCAAAATAAAACAGACCTTTCACAATCAATTAAAAATACAGGAAGATTAAGAGAAGCGGTTCACTTGTTTTCTGGATCAAAGCTTGGACCTTAACTTGTGTCACCACGTCAGGTAATTATCCCAAATACCTGGGTCTTCTGGGCTCCTCTGTTCCCCCTCTCCTTCTTATTGCCAGCATAACTTTCACTGAAGTCAAGAGCTTCCCCCGAGGAGTTCTGTTTTCAAGTAACCAAGACTTTTGGACAGGGGAATGCTTAGTTGAAATACTTTTGACATAGAATACTTTAAGTTTGGAAAGGAGCCCCGAAGATCATATGGTCCAACTCCCTGCTCAAAGCAAGTCTAACTTACAGCAGCTTGCTATATCATCGGTTTAAATATAGATGCTGAGAACCTTTCTACAGACTTTTCCCTTCCTTAGCTATGTCTGATAATTGTGTACACCTCCTTGCAACTCTAATGATCCAAAATTCTCTGGTGACTAACAGTAGATAATTTCAAGCCAGCACTTATGTAATTCTGATTTTTATATCAGATACCCGTTTCATTTTATTCCCTAAAATGTGTCAGCTAAAAGGAGACTGTTCATAGGTCTTGCACACACAGAAACACACACTAGCTAACAATTTTCTAAGGCCATGTATAGATTATGTGATTTCCAGAAAAATCAAACTCTATTTGTACCAAAGAAAAATCAGTAGAAGATATGAAGAGATTATTTTTCAGGTAATATTATATCACAAGTTTCTCCACTGAGTTTATTAGAATTATTGGTGGATGCCAGCACTTTTCAGTCACTCAACAACTCTCCAACTGCTCCATCAGGGTACTGTAAGGAACAGTTTGTACTGTGTTCAAAGGGGTCTGTGTAAGAGGACACACTGGTGAAATTGGCCACAGCCCAATGTTGCAGACTTATCTTCTGCCACAGAGCTGGCCTAACTTTTGGTCAGTGCTCTACAGCTTTACTACTCCACAATGTTTATATAGCTACCTTTATTCATTAAAATAAATTCAATCCTTCAAAATTTCACCATTTGTACTGGAAACCTTCAGAACTTTAGTGAGGCGTATGTATTTTCCAATAGATCCAAGTGTGAACAGGGAACAACCACAAAACAAATTGCACTGCACAGACAGTTTATGAACAGTTTGCAAACAATATAACAAGAAAACTCTTTATCCTATCCATTCAGTGAAATTAAGGAATAATAAATATATGTGCAGAAATAAAACTCCTTTCCAAAGCAGGCCCTTTTATGTTATTTTTTTGTTTAAAGACTAATTAACCAGTTCTTTAATGCTATCTGAAGTGACTTTAACAAATGAGTGTCAGCAGTTCAAACTGAATAGTCTGCCTGACAGCCTAGTTACTCAGACTTTGAGACTTAAACAAGATCTGCATAGAATTAAAAAAAAAAAAAAATTACAGAAGTTTCAACTACTGAAGTGTTGTCATTATTGTTTTAAATGACAAATTAGTGGGATGGAATTCAAGACACTTAATTTTCACATTAGTTAGCCAGATGGTTTATTTGAAATCCCAGCAGATGAGTATCTGATTTTTGCTTTAAGTTGGGCTCAACGAATTAGCAAAGGCAAAAGACAGCAAGAGTATGAGACTCTTTCTTTTGCTTGCTTTAACAAATAAAATTTTGTCTGCTCATCCCTCTGAACAATGTTTCAAAAAGAACTTATAAACATAGTGGTAGCCAAAGGAATACGAATGCTCCACGACTCTTCAGATATCTTTGGTCACTTAACAGTCTTGTTACCTCTCTGACACAAACTTTCCATAAACTTTTTCAAAGAAAAGGATTTAGAAGCAAACTTCCATAAAAATGGAGACTTCTTTCTAAACCTGAAAAATGGTTTAAATAGTCTGCACCATCTTTTTTGTCTCCCCTAAATGTTTTGGCAACAAGATTCCTTGTTGGATGACTTCAGGGGTGGTGGGGAGGAGAGGAGTTATGCATCAATAATCACAGAATAAGAACTGGTGGTATGACTTGGCTTAACTATGCTGTTTCAGCAGTTAGCTCTCTAGTGGCTCGTTCAAATAGTCTCAGCAGATTCACAAGAGTTTCCATTAGTGTCGGCTCCAGACGTGAGAAGAATCCATCAATTTCATTTTCAAAATGTCATAGCATGTAATAACTGCCTTTGCTCAAACAGCTTCTCTTAATAGAGAATGTTGAATTCTGTCTGGTAACTGCATCCTGAATAAGTTTGTCTTGGGGAACAAGTCATTATTCTTGGAAGAGTTTCAGAAGTTTTTTGGCTTTCACAGGCTGCCTGAACTATGGACAGATACCATCTGCTCTTATAAGAATATACATCTCTAGTGTATCATCGTACTTATGTATGAAGTATATAGACACAGAAGGGCAACATCTTTAATCGCATCCCCACTGTGAAAGTAAGTGGCAAAAATCTTGGTACTTGTTTTCTTTTAGTGGTTGAATTAGAGGAGTTGAAACATTAACAGCACAGCAATTCATTACCCCTAAAATATTTCTCAGATGACCTTTTGAGAACAGAAGTAGCACCTGATGCACCTACTTAGGTGCAGTCCTTGACAGGGCTCTCTTCTCTAAAGTTATAACACTGGTACAATATGTGGGAACAGGGTGTCTGGCAAACAAGGCAAAGAAAGATATTTTACATACAACCATAAATACAGTAGCCTCTGTAAGGTGATATTTCCAAGTAGAGAAATACCACAATTTTTCTCTCCTTAGTGGAGACATGAGGAACAGAAGTATTAAGTGACTTGTTCAAAATTACATAAGTATCTGTGGCACAGAAGAGAGTCATGCCTTGTTTCCCATGTTTCAGACCACATACCTTTTGGATATCTGCCCAAAGTTAAAACCCTTGTTTTATGTATTGCTCTGATGTAGTAATTGGTGGAACTTGAAAAAAACCAAAACAACCAACCTCAAAAGTTCAAATCCCAATGATTTTCAACGAGACTAAAATTTTTTAGCAATGAAATACAAGTACTTTGAGGTGTTGCCCAAGAGGATCAGCACATGGAAATATTAACAAAAGCAAAACATTAACTAGGATTTCCAGTAAAGACAGCACAGTCGATTCAGTTCTTGGTATCAAATAGCACCATCTGTACTATGGTATGTGTATACTACCCCCATCACTTTTTTATTTCACATAGAATGCAGATTGTCAGTATGAGAGAGAGTATTTCTGGGTCAGGACATTAAAGTCAAGCTAATGCATACCAAATACATCATCTATGTATTTTTAGAGTTCTGGGGTTGCCTGCACCGTAGAAAAGTTGCTTTTCCTAAGATTATTCTTGCAGAGACTACATATCATGGAGAAGAACTGTAGACTATGGTGTGTCCTTCTCTCTCTCAACCCAGGGTCCTTCTCTTCAGTTGACATACAGGTGCTCAGTTTTTCTAGTCGTGACAAAGTTTTTTGGATCACTATCACCCTTCAGGATTTTTTTCGGAACAATTGCACCGTGGTCTTCCTCCCACCAAAGAACAATATCCCTGGTAAAAGCAATATTGACTAAAACCTACATGTGCATCGCTTACTATGACCATAATTTGGGAGTGACCAAAGTAATCTGCAATAAAACTATAGATTGCTTGCAAACAAAATTCCCCGTAAGGGTCCTGTCTCTTATCGTCTTGAGATCCTGAATTCCAAAGATGGTCAAAATAATCCTGTCTGGCATCGTTTGGTTTCCCTTTCTCAGTTAGGCCCCCCAGCTCCTGACTGTAGCACAGTTTGCAACTTTGCACCTCTCAATGTGTGAACTATCACGTCTCTCTCTACCTTCTTTGTCATCCTTTAGCATATGAAATGATGCAGATTACTCCTAGATAAAATCGGTACCTGTTAAATTAGAAACATGCATCAATACAGGATGTCACAAGTATCTCAAAACCAACTATTATGAATTAATTTACGGAAAATACACAACACAGAGAAACCTGAAGTTTGCACTATAGAAGGAGCATAAAAAAAAATCCAGTTCTGTTTAATATTTGGGACTGCTATAAACCTTAGAGGATAGTTAACTACTTTTTGGAGAATATTTTTGCACTGTGTTTTTGCTTCAGAATGTCTCTACAAATAAGCCACCCCAAGTGCAGCTTGGTTTTGCTGTCACTGGAGAGGAAAAGCTCTCCCATGTGCTTGAGACACACCTTGATTTGGGTCTCCCCGAGAACAACGGGACATAGTTTCTACTTGGGGGTGAGGGGGAGACAGGCTGTACTTTACAGAAGAATATCACTCTAAGGTGTTATTGGAAAAAAACTTTTTAAATTCTGAAAAATGATGACCAAATATAGGACTGCAAGTCTTGCCATCATACGCACACGAACACATATTCAGTACACAAGATACAGTTTACTAAATGCTCCTTCAAAATATACAGACCAAAAGAAATAGTGACCACCCTTGCCTTGGAAAGGACAAAAGCAGAGATGAAATATCTTGTCTATGATGATGTAACAGGTCAGTAACAGAAGTAGGACTATAAAATGTGCCATCAGTTAAGTGAATCATGTACTACTCTTATAAAGTATCATATTGCTTCCCTTAAATCTTACTTGAAAGAAAAATATTGGCTTAAAGCGCATGCTGGTCTGCTTTGTCTCCAAATACATACTTCAAAGAAAAGTTGCAAATATTTATTCCAAGGGTGCTAGTGGGCAATCTTTTAGAAGTGGAATAGCTACCAACGATATGTCATGTGAAATAAGTGTTGAAGTTACTTAATGGCAGAGTACTGGACAGTTATATGGGAAAAACAGTCTTTCTAGTTTTTGAGACAGACCAGGGTGAGTGGAGGAAGAAAGAGGAACTCTGAGCTGTCAGCTCACAGCCCTTGCAGATAACTGAATGACTCGAAGTCACAGAGAAATCTTGTCCAGCCCTTAATGCAAAATGTAATAGCTGAAAGAGTAAAGAAATCATATGACTGGGTGAAGGGGAGTTACTTACAGTCATAAATGGTTTTAAATGCCATTTTTTTTAGAAGTTTCCCTGGCTGTTATTTATTGGCAAACAGGTCGGTAACAAACGATGGAGCTATATTCTCTTTCAAAAAATCGAAGATCCACTATTGTTCTTTCACATTCTGTGATTTTCTTTGCAAAGGCTGAAGGCCATCCTGCATGAATTTGATTGCGTATTCACAATTTATTGTTTTCCTACTGTTAAGCCCATCTTTTCTGTGAAAACGCTGAGCCTTTGTGAGAGCTGTTAAATGAGTGCAGCTAATCAGCCCTTTTTCTGGAAGGACTCTCTCAGCTAGAAATGAGGTATAAGATCTGTGGCTTTCAAGTTCTACTGTCTAAATTGTTCTTCCGCAACAGTTGGAGAAAATGCTTTCAAGAGTTTTATGCTTCTTCCTGTGTGGTGATGCAGCTTTCCTCTAACGACTATTTCCCATCAATACCCACAGACACCTACCTTCTTAACCACTGGTTTAACGGTTTCTTACCACTTCCACCTTTCTGAAAAAAAGACTCGTTTGGGAGAAGGTTTACAAATATCTGCACACCAGGCTGTTGAAGGAGATAATATCTCAAAGAACTTAAAATTAGGTGTACAATTCTTGTCTAAAGAAAATAAACCAAAACAGTCCTGAATGTGTGCAGGCAGCAGATGTGACCAAAACGATCAGTATATATTCTTTCCCATGCTAAGACTGCCATGGTCTTTATTGAAAACTTCACAGCAAGAAAAAATAAGTGACCTTTTTCCATGCAATATAACTGTTACAAGATTAGTAGCTAATACAACAAAGTCCACTGTTCAGATTATCCCATATTCTTTCAAATCACAAGAAACTCTAAAAAGTAAATCTTTCTTAAAAACAGCAAAACACATGAAAGCTCTGTCTTTTCCAAGAGCCACTATCTACTGACAGTCATATGCTGACTTTTCTGGGAAATTTAATGTTTGCTTCGTTTTCCAGAGGACTCTGGAGATCCACCCAATTGACTTCTTAAACTCATACTGCATTAACAAAAGTATATTTTAATCTTATTAGGATAAAACTTTCACCTACACATTTATTCAAAACTTCAGTGAAATATTTAACTAACTGGTGTTTCCTTAGATAGTAACTGAGTATTATAACAGCCCAGCAAATCAGGGTGTTTTAATACTGACATATACTCTAAATTATTACAAATATTGTATGTTGTCTCTCACATATCTAGTTTACTTATTTGTTATAATGAAAAGAACAAGGACAGCTGCAGCAGAAGAGCCCATACATGACACAGTCTAGTAACAGTTCATATAGACCACTATTTCATGGAGCATGCCCAAACTTCATTTAGGGTAAAAGATGATTATATGATTCAAAAATTCTAAACGGTCATCTGTTTTTAGACCTGCCTCTAACGAAAATACAAACCAATTTCCATACAGAATGCTAAAGATTACTCCCCCCCAAAAAAAGAGAAGTGCTTTTATTTAAATCAAAACATGCAGACTGAGAGTGATTACAAAATGTCACAGAAATGCCTTTATGTCTTTACAAAATTAGTCAATCAATAGCTAATTCCAAGAAAGAATATAATATAAAGTCATTGCTGATATCCTCTGATCTCATAAAATACAGATTGTTGACATCACTAAGGGAATGTTGAGTAGATAGTCTGTAAGTACTGAAGTTGAAAAGTGCTGAAGAAGCATTTACTGAGTAGTAGGGATACTGTCTGCAATCAAAGGGAAAAGAAACATTAAAATACCTATTTTAAAAACTTTTTCCCCAGCTGAAAATAGAAGGCTGTTCACAACCAGAGGATTTCACTCAGTCAAATTAATCATAGAGAGGAATGGATTAAATTTAGATTAAAAAGAAATTCTTATTATCCAGAAAGGTCAGTTCCGAGGCACTCACGAACAAGACAGCAAAATGAATGATCAGGGTTTATAGAGAATCATCTGATCCATGAATCTACGTCCAAACAGCCCAGTGCTCTGGCACTAAAAAACATGCCCAGACCAGAACCTCAGCTACAGTTTGTGTGGCAGCCGGGAGCACTATCAAGGTTGGTCTCTGTGGCTCTTACAGACTCAAGGGGGAAAAAGGGCACTCTAATCAGTTCATGTTTATTAGCATCACTTGATTATGGAATGTTTGTGCCACTGCTTAAACACAACAGTCAGCATATCCTCTCCCTCCAACAGAAAACATTACAAATGCACTAGTAATAAGATTGATAACACTGTTGTTATGTTACTAATATTACTAAATGTGTTAATTTGTGGTTTTTTTTTTTTAATGTGAACTGCAGCAAAACTTTTAAAGCTATATATCTTAACATTAGAATGAGATGCTGCAAATTCAGTTTGTCTGGCTAGAGCATGGATTCAAATTTATTAATTCCACTTTTGTAAGAGGTTCTGTATTACAGGACTACAGGAAAAATAAAGAATGGGATTTATAAAGAAAGAGGACAAGACCAAAAGTTAGGTGAACAGTTCAAACCTCAGTGGAAATTCACATTTAATTCTTAGAAAGCTTTTTATGGTCTAAGAATGAGAACCGTTTGGGCTTGCTTGGCTGCTACAGCAGTTCAGAAAGGTGTGTTGGATACTGATTTGGGAGAGTTAGTAAGAGAGAAAGGACTGAAGAACTTACTGTAGGAGGAAAAAAGAACAGTACCCAGAATCTCTCACAAAAAAGATGCAACAAACACAATAACGTAAGTAGATGACTGACAATTTTTATTTCCTCTACTTATTTAGGAGGGTAACTCAAAGAAAAATTCTGAAATCCCAGGTTTGTATTTTTCACTAGAATTTTTATTATGCAAAGTTCTGAAGATGATTACCAGCAAAGTTTTTATAGCATTTAGTGAAAATAGCTTCACTTATACTTCCAATGCATAATTGTAATTTTTTAGTAGGTTGTCAAGATTGTTCAGCTACTGTAATGCTTACGTTTAAACATCAGGCAAGTTCATCCTATGGTTTATGTTTTCACTTTTCTAATTCATAAAACATCTCATTTATTGATTTTATGCAAGATATTCAAATGAAATGTTTGGTAGAACTGATACAGAATTTTTCTATTGCAGACATCTGTCTGATTTTCTGCATTTACTACTCTCAAAAAAGCAGCTACTTATTTAATATTTGCCAGTTTCATACTTTTATATTAACTAGAGCTACGGATGTGACCTAAAATTAATTTAAAGTTTTAATTTAGACACTAAGAACTTATTTAAATCTTTCATTTTAATTAGAAATTTTATTTTATAATCTTTTTCAGATAAGAACATTTGCAAGTTTTAAAAGACCGTAAAAACCATAGAGTATTTTTCTTGCAAAAATCTTAAAATTACCACATTTTAATTAAACTGTGCATGCAACTAGACTTGTAAAGAAACAGCCATTTTATAATTTTAGTTTCGTTTTTAAAACAATGAACCTGTAAACCACTAAAATTAGAAATAGCTTGTCGTTTCGTTGTAGAAATCATACAGTTGTAACAAAACGAGAATCAGGCTTCAACATACACTTTCAATATTATAAGTAAATATATGCCCTTATCAGACCATAAGTATTTGTTTATTTTTATACATCACTAAGAGCTTGTTTGGAAATGCCTCATACATAGATATGCATATATTTGTCAGTGCAAACACTAAACGCCAACTTATTAGCTATCACACTTTCTTTCTCTCCCTCCATGAGAAAATGTGCACAGAAACAAATGTACCCTCTCCTCTCTCCAGCTCGCCAACGATATGCCACAGAGCACTTCGTCAGAGGATCTAGCTTTCCTTCTGCATTTCCAGACTTTGTGTAAACTAATTTTGCAATATTAAGATAGAGTTTAGATTTTGTAAACAGTATTCATACAAAAATGTTAAGATTATAAGAATGTAAATCAACCTTTTCTCATTTCTGTGCCAGCAACTGCAATAGGGTGAGGAGCTTTCACTGACACTCCTTTCAGGCCTCATTCACTGCTCCCATGCACTGTGTTATTCACAATTTATCCCTGCTTTCATGCGTAACAATAGCATCAGCTGATAATATGCCAAACCAATGGAGTCTTATTTCATTCACTTAGGGGTAGCTTAAAGTCTTAACCGGTGTTTTTTTGGTTTTGGACTGAGGAAGTAGGGTGGAGAGAAGGCTGGATTTTACTATTCACATGCTTTCTTTTGTATAGGCGATGGAGCATTAGCAGAGACTGAGATGCACGTATTTTTTGAGAGTAAAAAAATTAACATACATAATCCAAGGAGACAACACAATAACTTGAATAGCATCCATTCACACAGAAAACTGAGTAAAAATAATCTGTCTATACTGTAGATATTCTATGCCTCCGTCTGTATATGGCCTTTCTATAAATGGCTAATACACCGGCTCCTGTTGCGCTTCTCCAACATCTCATGGCAGAGAGAAAACTTTACTGTTTGTCTTTCAGCTGTCTCACCAAAACAGCCTGCAGACAGCTCCATACCTTCAACATGATTAGAAGATGCCTGACAATACCACTGCAGTTTTAAGGTGATTTGACCAAACAGTACCAGAAGGAACATCCATAAACAAGGTGTGCAGCTGCCCAAGGTACAGGTGCTAATACATCTCATAATCCTGGTCTCCACCAGGATATAAACGTGACAAATTACAAAATAAATTGCCATGAAGCTTCCTTTGAATGCATAATTTACAGTTGAAGAATTCAACCTTTGGTCATTCACACTGGCAGCTGCTGCTCTCACCGCTCACTGTATGAATCAAGTCAGGACTGAAATGTCTCATGTTACTGCCTGCCACCACAAGAAGGACTCAAATCCAGAGGCACAAAATTCCTAATAAGGAGGGTCATGAGAGTTTCTGCTATTCTACTGTATATTTTACATTAAATTTTCCACCTCAATTTATTCATCTTTGGTGAGACAAGAGGTCGCTGGTAACGTTTCACTAATTCTCACTGGTCACCAGGTTGGCATATACAGCTGACAAAATACATAGTTGCGCTTTTTTCCCCCCCTTTTTTCTTTCCTTTCCCCTCTTTTAAACATAACCCAAAAAACATTACCTTTGTATTACGCAAGCAATCCCTTTCCTGCACAGTCTAGAGCTCTAGGCCTTCCATCAGTCTTTTTCACCACACTTTTAAAGCCACTTCAACGTTAAGGAGCTCCATAACTGCACGGCAACTGGCTGGCTGCCATCCAGCTGCAAAACGAGCGACCCTTATATTGACATTAGAGGTTCCTTGATCATATTCAATAAAGCACCTTTGATGTTAGCACCGTTGGCTAATATCATCTTACAGGGTCTTGGGGGAGAGCTTATCTAGACTGTAAGATAGATCATAAAGCCAGAAGGGACCCTCTAGTGCTAGAATAAAACAAAGTTTGTGTCTTGTGAGGTAAGAATAGTATTTATAGGTGAGAAAATGTCAAAATACACACACCATCTATGATTCACCGGTTTTTGCGTAACATTTGGTGAACCACAGATCCCACCTTGTCTAACAAATACCAAGTTGTTTTCTCTTTTTATCCAGAGAAGACAGAGAAGTCCCCATGGGACACTAAACAACCAGCCATGCTTGGGTGCCTTTCTGTCACTCCATATCCTCCTGACTGTCACCCCATATCCTCCTGACCTGCCTTTGCTATAGTCAGGCAGCTGCCTCTTTCTTCCCCTTTCTGGCATGCTCTCGGAGCAAAGTCTGTCACCCTGCCCACAATGTGGGACTTCAACTCTCGGCAGGCACAAGGCAAAAATTCTAGTGTTCTAGCACTGTGGGCTGTCTGGTTTAGCGACACCTCTTTAAGTACATGGAATTGTAAAAGCAGAGAGACTGACAGGCCTCCCCAAGGTTTCTGAAATAAAAGGGACACTGGCCCAGGAAAAAAAAGAAAGGTGCAATACGCAGTGCCTTGTTTCAGCATCCTCAGTGCTGGGGAATGACCTCTGGAAGGGCAGAAATCTTTCCACATCCTTTACTGAAATATGGAAGGTATTCCAGGTTTTGGTGGTGCTGGTTTTGGCTTTTTCTCCCTCTTGCTTCATTAGCTTGTGTGCCCAGCCCTGCAGTGGAAATCATCTCCACTGACAACTCTGTGATGTCATCATCTTTTCCTCTCATCTTCAGTTGTCTGTTCTGCTGTGGGAAATCCCCCAGGGGTACAGGCTTCTTGTCCTCTTTTTCAGCTATTGCAAAGTTTCATCTTTCCCAGCCCTCTAGACCTGGAACAGCACCTGGCTAAATGTTGTGACCTGGAAGATCCCTTCCAGTACTAAGCTGGAGAAGACAACTTCCCTAACATACTAGCCATCTCATTTTAGTCTGGGCCAGGTCTGTTTGTAAGCAGGTAAAATGACCCTACTGGAGGAAGCCAAAACGTTGTGGTATCCGGCTTACCTCCAGCATTGGCTATCAACAGATGCTACTGAAGTGTGTAAGTACCAGGCAGTCACACGACAATAGTTCTTCTATTATACTCTTCTAGCTTGCAATAACCAGAGGTTTATTAGCTCACAGATCTCTAAAAACGTATCTTCCCTCCTTTTTTAAAAATAGAGGGAAAGGCAGAAAAAGGCTGTCACAGATCACTTACATGAGAAAATAAAACGTTCTATTTCATTTTTGTGAAAGCGCACAGACACAGATGGAGATGATCTTCGTCATCATCTATTAAATGCTGGATTATGCTCTCATATTGCCCTGACTTATTCAGCAAGGCGTAGTCACTATGTCATTATACCTAGCCCCATATGAAATAGTTGACATTATTCTATTCCTTGGGCCAGCTCCTCCCTCTTTCTCCTCCTCTGTCTCCCCAGCTCAAGGACTGCTGCCTCTTCACTCCCACCACCCATCCACGTTCAGTGATATTTTCACCTTAGGCTCAGCACCTCGTGCACACGCAGATCTGCTATACCTCCTGCTCCGGGAACACCGATAGCACAACGCTGTCCACTTCGGAACACCGGTGAGAAAACCCCTCAGACCTGCAAGCTGTGAAATATGGCTCACTCCATCTTATGTCACAAAGACACTAGAAATGGACTTTCAATAATAAAAATATTTCCTTATAAATCTGCACACTGGGAGGAACACCTGTATGTTTGTTTATCAACTTCCTAGATGAAACATTTAGCCTAACTGATTTGATGCCATAAGGCAGATACTATATACTAAATAACAGATGTATACACTTCCTTCAGACATGAAGTGTTCAGGTTATCACATTGCATCGAACCAACATCCAAACAGCCTCATGAAATAATCTTAGCAGTGAGGAATTTCCCAGTGCCACAGCCTCCAAAAGAAACAATATCTCTCATTTCTCCATTTTTGTACCATTGTGCTCCTTTTCCAGCTACATTATTCAGGTGAACATGTTTGTGTGAGTTATTTTATGTTCACTTCAGTAAGACCTTCTTAAAATGTCATGTTTTCTTTTAAATAGAAAACTGCAAAATAACATAATCAGAATAAACTGTGACCATACTACGATTAAAAATATTTTTAACAGAAAAAAATCCCATAAATGAGTAAAATTTATAATTTGTGAAAACTGATTAGCTACTCAACTCCACAAAGAAGTTGAGTGTAAGATCACCCAAATGTTTTATACCATGACTATGACTCAGTTGCCTTTTAGCAGTGTGCATTCATTAAATCATTAAAAGCTGTCAGTTCTTATTAAAATTCATTTGTATTTTTTTTTAAACAAAGGAATAAAAAACTGCCTGAAATGTCAAAGAAAGTTTCTTTAGAAGAGGAAAGGAGATGTTAAGAGTAGCCAGCAAATTATATCGGTGAAAAGAAAAACAAACAGTACACCAAACAGTGTTATTACAACTCTATAAATTAATTTTAACCACTCTTTCCAAACATTCACTTTAGATGTGACTACTCGAGAGGAATTAATTCAGTTGAATGTTCTCAATAACTCAATACTGGGGTGTTGTTTTGTTTTAAAAAATTAATCTTCCTATACTGCATCCATGTCCCCTTGGCAATCAGTTCCATGAAAGATTCTACAAGCCTTATAAGCACAAATAGTTATGGAAGGCAAGTTCAAAGGCACACGTGTAAGTATTCAAGTAAAGCATTCAGTTTCAGGCAAAAACATTTGCAACACAAGTACTTATCCACTTGAAGAACAGAAGCATCATCACATAGATTAGCTGACCATCCTAATTCCAACAGCACACACCAATTGCTTGCACAGAACACCTGATGGTGTTAATTCAGACAGACAAGATATTGCTCCCAAACAACTCTAATACTCCCCAAAAAATCAATGTATTTTGGTAAGCAGTTTTCTGAGCATTAGAAAACACTTTCGGTAGGGAAGATAAGCCTTAGAAGAAGGGAGAGAGGGTTGTAGTGGAGCTGTAGTGGGAAAAAAGGCATAAAGAACAGGAACCCCTGGAATTGCGATTTTCATTATATTTAAGAAGGGGTAGAGAGGCATAAAAAAGGGGAAAGCCCCATGACAGTATCAAATTGCCTGGACCTGCAATAATCATTAATGATTTTAACTGGGGGGGGGAGAAATCACATGTACAAAATAATTATGTCTAACAGTTGGTCCCCTTTCTAAACGAAATCAAGGGTAAATGAATTGCATAGCTTAAAGAACATTGATTACTAATCCTAATTGTGAAAGTTCATTAGACATCCAAACGAACAGCTGAAATGTCCAAAGAACCCAAAGAAAGGTACTTGCAAAGACAGCCAGTTTCCAGGTGAGCTAGTGTGACTTTGAAAGAGTTGAAGTCCTGATACTTCTAAATAACTTAATAGATTTGAGTTGAGCCAAAATAGAGCAACCAGTGTGCTTTCAACATTGGATGAATAAAATTAGATCTTTTGAAAATGCTTTAAAAGTTTCCTGCATTTTGCCAAATTCTAAATCTGATTTCTAGTATATAATGAGCTAATATTTTAATAATTCTGGCTTTACACATCTGAGCTCCTCTCCTGCTAAGACAGAATGAAAACAAAAGGATCTTCCTCATGTTAGATAGGATTTGGATAAAGGGTTAGGAGCAGAAAATTCAAAAAAAATTAGTAAAATGACATAACCACATTTTAAGCATTACTGTTCCAGGAAATTCAGAGGTGTCTCTAGCTTATATGAGACTTGTCTTTCATCACAGGTATTACATGTTGAGGATAAGATGCCTACTTTCATTTTCCTATTAAAGTCTTTAGAATTTATATTTATTTATAATATTTTTCTTTCATTTGCTTTCAATAATCCTATAAAATCAAAGGGACACTGGTGATTGTGCATATTGCTTATGTCTGACAAACATTAATACACAAAAAATAAATGGTATTTATTTAAAAACTGGATGTATAAGAGAAAATTTTAACAACTAGAAAGATTTGCAGTATGAACATTTAGTTCTTCACAATTTGTGAAGCAGTGAAGTCCCTTTTTAGAGTTACAAGTTAATATGACAGTCACATTTATGTTTACAAACTGCACTTAAATATGAAATGCTAAATAATGTTATTAATGGAATTTTAAAAGGTAGCACACTTCTGTTCATTAATATAACCACATTAAAGGCAAGATTTTTGCTTCTTCAGTGCAAGACAACTTTTTGGTTCACATAATAAAAAACTGAAGCCAAACAACCTGGGTTTTCTTTTCAAACCTACCATATGTTTTCCTAAAATAACAAATTTAGCCTTCAAAGATGTGTATGGCATAAAAGAGGCAGTCAACTGGTAGTTTACTTTGCTTTTTATAGCCACATTACTCTTTATTTTCACTGAACAAGGCCACACATGCTATTTTAAAGTCTGATGACTCTGGCCTTTTTAGTGTAAACCCTCAGCCCCTCCCTGCCTCCTCCCCAAATCCTCAGACTGTCTGGTGACTTGAACAAAGTATTGTTTTTTCTGCGCAAGCGTCTCTCTCCTAAGTCAACAGCTATATACTGATCCAAGCACCGCAGACCAGCCTATACCCTGGTGAAGGTAGCTTGTCATTTCCTGCCACAGGAAACCCTTCTAAATTACCCTTTTCTTTTTAAGAGTTCAGCAAATCATGTTTCAAGAAATAACCATTTGTATTTCCTTTTTGATTTAACATGTTAAAAATAAACACCAGCCATCCTTCTTGTTAAATCCAGAGCCAGATGAGGGTACTGCAGATCGAAAATAAACATCAAATTATTTCTTCTCCCGGCTATAACAACTCACATCTGAAGTTACAAAAGCAAGCAATGTCTAGGCTGGGTACTTTTAAAGATATATAGAAAAGTAGAAAAGGGATGTGAAGAAATTGCAGTGAACTATTTCCCCTATTTTAAGATTTTATGTTGGAGCATGCATTCTTGATTGATAAAAAACAAATGTCCACAAGAATGCTTAATATACCTCAGATTTAAGCTTTAGTAATCTGAAAGGTGTTGAAAGTAATAGTAGTTAAAGTTACAGGCGTTCACACCAAAAGGTTTTGCCTTGGAGTTCACAAGGTTTTAGACTCAGATGAGGAATTGCCACATATGCTCTACAGTTTTCACAATTCTCATCTCTTCTCTTTTCAGAGGAAAAGTTACAGCCTCAAATTCCATGCAATGAAATTGAGAATGGAAGTCTGTGAAAAAGTTGAGTGGCCAAACCAAAACGTTTTAAGCAATAATAGATTTAGGCCAAATTGTAATAAAATATTTTATTTGATTTGCAAATTGACTAACCTTTATTAAAACTTCATTTTGATTATGGACAGTTTCAAACTATAAATGTCTTTTTTAAGCCAAAAGGCTGAAAATATTTACTCTTCCAAAAAGGTCATTGTTTTCTTACTGCGAATCAGCTATTCTTTCACATTTTCCTTGACGGTGAAGTCAGGATACCTCTCGATCCATCTTATTACCAATTCACAGGCCACTAACAATGCCAGCTTGCTGGAAGACAGCTGGGTAGTGTGCTACCTGGCTGGGCAGGCTCAACTGTAGGGAAGCAGGCTGAACTTGCCAGGATACGGGCTGGCCTGTGCCACACGGGTCAGTGTGCAAACATTGATTTAGGACACACGCTCACCCAGAAAAGACATCTTATACAATCCTAAAAGCCTTGGCGTGGCAAATTGAGGACTTCAGTGCAACTTCCCTATCCCTACAACTCTGGTCATGCAAATAGGCCAACACGTTTAGCCTCTTATGTGTGAGCAATCCTATTTATTTCCAAAGTTAAGCACATGCAGATTCTGTTTCACCAATTTCCATACACAGTTAATTTTTTGTCTGTCAAGATAATTTTAGAAATATTTAAGGTTTAAATCAAAGAAAGTCATTAGTAATCATCCACCCAAAATTACAGCTTTAAAATATTTATGTTCTGAGGATTAAAACAAAACCACAAAGTGTTCAAAGTTCTCCCACTTCTTAACTCTAACCAATGCTGCAAAAATAGTAATATTCAAAAGTCTTTTTTTGTCTACTAGCATCCCTAATTTCTGAACTTTATTTTTTTATATCTGTTTTATATTGAACTTTCACTACACTTGAGATTCAAATGTGGTGGTGGGACTAAACAAATGGTCATTCTTCCTTCTCTAAATCATAAGGCAAAATATTGATTCTGCATATCTTCTTCTGTACTTTTTATTCCCTTTTTGGTGGAAAAAAGGACAGTAAAAGTTCAAGATCCCTCTACAATCTAATTCAGCATAACACCATCAACATAAAAAGTAAAATGTCTCATACTAATACAAATACATGCATACATTTTAAAACAAGGATGTTCTGCACTGTGCCTAATGTACCTCATTAGTTCATCTAAATTTTACTGTTAAGCCTGCTTTAGTGTTTTGGTCAGTTTCTGAGGTTTCTAATAAGGTCCTCCATCACAAGAGTGGATTTTTTTTTTTTCTTAAATTTGTTGAAGGTTATTGAACATTACTCTGAGTGTGGAAGATTCCGTTTTAGAGAAGCACACAGGCAATTTTCCAAAAGTAAGCAAAAGCATGGCTTTGCCACATGTTGATTAAGGTTAAGGAAATCTGCGAATGTCCTAAAATCAGACCATGAATACGGTTGTGTTTTCCGCCTTTACTGGATCTGTCTAGGTCTCACACATGACAGACCTTCATTACATTGGCTATTCCTTCATTATTAATGAACGCTCCGAATTTATCCCCTTTTTTGTATGAGAGGCTCATGAACTTGCAGGGGCTGCTTTTCTTCTCTGAGGTAACCAAGGTCATTATTCACACACTCAAGGGAGTAATGCAGTGCCCTGTGTACTTACTGCCTTTGCTTATGTTTGGTAGTGTTGAGATTGCAGTAAAAGCATTATTGCTGCAACAGTAAACTCAGTTAGCATAGGAAAACGTGATCATTGGTGTTTTTTTCATTACAACGTGAAAGAAAAGCTTCAGGGTAAAATATAGCTTTTCCATTAAGCTCCTTTTCCAACTATAGAAAAATGATGCTATAAAAACTACAGTGGCTTTTGCTAATTCAGTGGCTGTTAATTTACAATCAGATCAAAAGGTAAGATTAGGTGTTTGAACTTTCTCTTTTCCCACTGCTGTATTTTAACTAATTCCATCAAACAAAATGTCAACCTTACTTTCTTTAAACAAAACTCATAACTCACTAAAAGAAAAGTTGAGTAGTTTTCTATTTGGATCCAAAGTACAATAAGGTCAGTAAAAATACTCTCATTAAGTTTAAACAGGCTCTGGCCCACGCATTTTTATGGTAATAACTGGACAACCAAGAAAGATGTATGTCTTAACATTTATCATGTTAACATGTGGATATCCATGACTTGGAATACAAACAAGAGGCATTACAGTATTTCACTGAAGGGACTAATAGCTATTGAAGTTCTTAATTGATTTGATGAGGGGCCTGCATATTTTAAACTCAGAAAACCTAAACGGATGAAAATCCTGTTGTAATACATATGGATGAATACAGACTTAAACTCAGAATAATTGCAAACAGAGACATTCATAGGCACCTCGTATTTCACCTTTATCTTTAACTGCACAAACCCCAAATGTTCTGCCAGTTGTTTCTGCCCTTCTCTGTCCCTCCCCTTCCATGTTCTCAGCTTTTCTTCTACAACAGAAGTCAAGCGTTAATTCCAATATGGGTTAATAAGAGAAAAGTCATAACTTTGTTTTTTTGAAAATTAATGCCAAACAAAATCAATTTGGGTTGCAGTCGATTTTTAAATATTAAAAGATTTAGCTTTGATTCTGAGCATATTTTAGCTTTAATTTTTACTTTCTTCAAGTGAGAATTTTGTGAGAATGTTTTAGTCAAGTAAAAAACTTGAGGTGGTCCTTAATTTTAGATCATGAAAAATGCCTTTGACTTTAATAAAATCCCACATGCAATTAAGACAATTACTGTGCATTACACATCCTAGACTGTTCGTCACAAAGTTTCATCCTAGTACTGCATGTCCACAGTATGAGCCACTTACACATGTCGGCATGTCAGGTTACTGTTGGTTATTTTTCTTTGCTCATGCATGCAATTAATTAGTATTTTAAAATTAGTGCAATCTTAATTGTAATCATGTAACATTTACCACACTTATTTTAAAGCCAAAGAAGCTGCCAATGCAATGATAATGAATGCCTTCTAGTGTGACTAAAATAATTTCTGAAATTATGGAACGTGCATTAATGGGTATCACTGTGACTAGCATAAGATGGCTAGAGAAGCCAGCTAGAAGGAGCAGAGGCTTGGACTACAACAACTAGCAGCGTTTGCCATAGACTAATTCACCTGCTGCTAGCCCCATACCAATAAAAATCACCAACAGGGTAGCTAGACTTTCAAATCCATAGTGCTTCTGCGCAATCCCCTCTTGCACTGCCAGCAGCGTGCAAAATAAATAAATAAAAAGCTTACCATGCTTAATGCTAGTCAGGTGAAAAAGGATGCAAAGGAGTGGAAGGGCAGAATCAAACTGCTTTAGACTGCAGGAAGTTACCTACAATTTGCAAAGTGAACTCTTTATTTCAATTGTTTTTTAAAATTATTCTTAAGGAAAAAAACAAGCTGTCAGTGTGCTCCTCTTCGAAGAGGTCCCAGAAAGCACATAAACACTTGCTCAAAAGCCTTAACTCACTGTTGTCCCGATTTCCCTTTCTGTCACATTCGTTTTGTACCTCTCCTCCATTTTTGAGGCCTCCCACTTTTTCTTTTTTATGGCTGTAAACCTTCAATGTCCTGATATTTTCTTCCTAGTCATCACCCTTTTCTACTGAGAGGTTTCTCATTACCTCCAAGGCTCGCTCTTTGCACAGACAGCTCTGCGCTGTCCCCCCCACCCCAGTGCCAGTCAACTGTGCTAAATCCAGACATTCCAGATGCCACAGATACTTGTCCATTACATTATCTCCCTTCAGCCCATCTGCTAAAATCAAATTTGCTGGATCGGGGACTAAACAAATGCTTCCCCTTCCCTGGCCTCTGGTAGCACTAAGCCAGCTTAGGGTCAGTAATAACAGCAGAACTTTGAACTCAGGACTTTTGGTTTTGCCTGAAGATGACCAACTCAACAAATTAAAATTAAATTAACAAATGAGCTCTCCTGACACATTAAATACTGTTACATTGTTGAAAAATATTTCCAAAAACTCATCTTTGCACTGTTTTAGGACCTAAAAGGCCTAATGTTCAAGCCCTAGAATGGAATCAGAACTTGTTAACAAATAAATAGTAGCAGTAAGTATTTATCAATGCAGTCATCTTTGTAGTCCTCAATAACCACACTGCTATTTTGTATACACATGCACTGAATACCATCTGCTGATGTTTATTTTAATTCACCAGGAAAGGCCTGTGTTTAAGTTGGAATTTAAGTGACAGGATCAGAACAAAAGGAAAAGGGCAGCAGAATAAACTGAATAAATTCCAAATATGACTTGTAAAGGCAGACAATATAAAAGCTATAATCTTAGTTTAATCCCTACACTTTTTAAACATAGTAATTACTAGACATCTGCTGGTAACACAGCCTTGCTATTGGATAACCTTAATTACCCTGTAATATTTCCTGACACTCCCCAAAATATGCCCTATGGATAATAATTCATTCACGGTTCAGCCCCATTATTAGCTACTAATTCAAACAATCAAGACAAAGACAACGAACAGATGACCTTGAACAATTACCCACTCACTGAACAGAATTTATTTCATGCTTTTCAAAGACTTTACTGCTTTCCTGGCTTCATGAGCAGCACTCAAAAAATAACAAAATGCAAGCAAGAAAAGAGCTGCAGAATAAAAGGAGATTTGCTGGGGTACCCCAGCTCCCTTAAACATCATTTGCTTGCATTAACAACATAATGGCTACTGCAATATATTTCATTTTCTAAGATTAAATAGGGACCTAGACAGACTAGGCGAAAAACCCAATACAATTGTTTTATTAGACAGGATTTGTAAGCTGTTCAATTATCTGCAAGAAAAGTATTGGGAAACTTGGAATTGAAAAAAAGAATTAAATGCTCACAGGCAAAATGAATGGAATCCATGCAACTGTTGCAGAAGCAGATACAATATCACTGACTTCAGTGCTGAAGCAGAGGGCTGCAAATGTCTGAGGCTTCTCTGTGGGCTGCCCAGGAAATATTTCAAGCCGCAGATCACACTTTGTCCTCATTTGAGCTGCCATAACATAAAATCAAGTGCATAAGATGGACCATTATTGCCCAATAAACCTAATCTCTACTACTTTGGATGATTACTTGTCTTATTTAGTTTGAGAAATTATTGTTGTAATGAACATGAAAGGGGATATGGCTTTTTAAATTATTATTATCGTAATCAGTTTTTGGACATTTTGTTTTCAGATTAGGATAAGGAGAAGGTACACCGAGGAGTGTAAAAAGTTGTCCTTTTCTCTGTACCTCAGTTCATTCACTCTTTGAGAGTCTAGGAGGTCCCTTGCAGTCCATCTGAAAGTCAAAACATTTAGGTTCAGCTGGAAATAGGACTAGAATTACTGAACTGGTAGGAAAATAAGATTGAAGCAAAATATGGGAAAAAAAGAAAATGTAAATGAAAAGTCAAAGTCAAAATGAAATCATTGTTTTCTGAGGTGGTTCCGAGAATGACATTGTCATTGTAGGAATATGGGTGAATTTCTTAAACACCTGTAAAAGTGAATGGCAGAAAGAAGGTATTATAAATAAAATAAAAGCATAGAAAGACAGATGCTACAAAATTTCCCCATGCCAAGATCAGAACTATGATAAAAAATAGCTTCTAAATCCTATTTATTTATTTAATGCACTAATCACAATGACTTTAAAGATGAGATTTTTTTGATGTAAAATTCCTAAGAATGAACAACCTTGTGAAGTTTAGGACAGGATAGCTAGTCCTAGTTCCAGCCAAACAATCAGAAAGCTACAGATAAAAGGACAACTATAGTTCTCCTTGATCTTAAAAGGTATGCAGTCTGCAAATATAAAGCACTCCAGGAAAGGTGGAGTGGAAAAGGATTTTCTTCTCCAATGGAAAGCACAAGACTCCAATATCTTAAAAGAAAAATATTTGTGTCAACATGGCTTTATACACTACTTAAGGCTTCTTGTTGAAGCTATGCTCTCTGAGCATGCTTTGCTTATCAAGAGTGCCTCATAAAACTTCTAAAATTTGAAAGTCCACCTCCCAGAAATGAGGTATACGTGATGAAATTTCTCTTCTATGTCCAAACAGATTTTTTTTTTCAACTTTTCCACTACCCATCTGAACATCCTCGTCAAGGATGGCGTTCAAGTGTTAGCACATGTCCCTGTAGTGTTGTACTTTTCTAGTGTAGCAACTGTAAGAGTGACTCCATGAAATCCTCACATCTTTCCAAAAGATAGTTTTGGAAGCATTTTCAGTAGCAATATACTGGATTAAATTTGGTATAGTCTCTTCTGGCCTCAAAATTCATTAATTATATCAACATCCCTCCTTAACTTCTTCTCTTTTGGTCATTACATGATCCACAATCCAACATTTGGGATTTTCATTAGGAAGTACATTTTTTATATCTAGAAATTCTCTAGAAATGGACATTTGACATTTCCTTTCCCAGATCAAAAGTAGCCTCTCAGGTCATCATAATCAAGCATCTAGGAAACAAATTTGTTATCAAGCCTTCGTAAGAACAGTATGCTCTGTTTATGTTTCAAAAATTCACTCATGTAATGTATTGTCAACATAAAATATTTTCCTGTGGATAAGCCAACAAAATAATCTCTTGGCCACGGGTCAGGAATGGCCTTTTCTAATGCATAAATATTCAAATTATTATTTTTGAGGGGAAAGTTTGAAGTACACTTGTTATTAATTTCTATACAGACCAAATTAATGCAACTTGCCTGAAGCTCATGTCCTTGTTCATCCAGGAACTGAAATGTCATGTACAGCAAGATAGTCTTGTCTTCTAATTAATGTGGTCATGAAACAAATGAAACACAATATGCAAATAAGAGCTATCATGATTAAATAAAATGCTGTCCCTCCAGGAACAAAACACTCAAAATAAACTAGTTTCATATAGTTGGTTTTGAAAGGCCCATCTGTTAAAACTGAAAGTATTTTGCTTAAATTACATCTGGTTACTAATAGTTTCTGTCTTTCAATTATTTCAGGGAAACTTAAAAGACAAAAGTTTTGCTAGAGTTCAGGTCCAGAATGAACAGCATAACTGGGTTCTCGTTTGTTTAATCTTATATGTTGGGCCAAGCTCAAAATTAAATTTACATTTCTGTTCATATCTGAAAAGCCTCAATATGAATCTAGATTATTTCTCTTTATGAATGTTACACAGCCAAAAGACATACTGAAGAATATATATACTTATATACTAAAGAATATATATAAATATATAAATATATATATAAAAATATATAAATATATATAAAGAATATAGAACCTCATTTTTAACCTCTTAATCTTATGATTGCTACAGAACACCATAAAGCCGGCACAAAACAACCAAACTTATTTACAGAGGGAAGGGTCCTTACAAAAATATGATTCTAAGAAAAATTACTGGTTTGCATCAGTGGTTCCATTATCATTTAGCATGTTTGACCTAATCTTCTGGAGCACACAAGAGTGAGTGAGTGTCTTGCATCATTATTTTAGAAAATACCTATTTATTAAATGAATGTCAGAAATAGGGCAGAAAAGTGACCAGATTCACTAACAAGAATTCTGATTCAAGCATTTCTTTAGTCAACTAGTTCAACAGGGGATGGTGTCCCCTTTCAGACTGGAGAGGGTCAAGCTGGTTACTAACATCTTCATAGCAGAAATCAGACCTTCCTCGTTATCCAATGGGAGTTTTGACAACAGATCTACAACAAGTTTCATCTACTGGACCCTTCTGGGGTGGGACACCACATCCCAGAATCAGTAATTTCCTGTTCCTCGTTAAACCTTCACAGAAAACGGCTCCTTCATCCTGTGACCCTGGAAGTTTTTATGTTTTTAAAAATATTCCATTCCAGTGATCTCTTTCAAAATGAAAACCAGGCAATGGAGAAGGTGACTATATTCTCCAGAAAACCCAGAGAGCCAGGGCACTTGCCTGACATGTAGCAAACCAACATTTCCTGGAACGAATCAGGTACAACAAGACCTGGCATGCAACTTTCTCTGTTGTAAGCAATTGTTCTGACCACCAAACTGTGTTCTTAATAGTTTTGTCCGTCTGGACACAATGATCTTTTCCAATACAATCTCCATCAAAACTGTAATACTCCCATGGGAAGTTTTAACGTCAAGTTATTGGTACTTTTCAGTAACAAATATTTCTGTTGAACTTGATATTTCAAATGAGAATATGAAGTGTAAAGCCCCTTGGGAAGTTACAGATACAGAAAGCAGTGTTATTAAAGTGATAAATAATTCATCATCTGTATAGGCAAAGATGATATTCTGCCAGAGTAGACCTTTTAGATGCAGGAGAGCTGTCCAGACCCAGAAAGGACTTTGAGAGCAGCAGAATTTTATTTCTTCTCAGCTGCACTGATAAGCAATCAAGGCTTCAGACCCACTAAGGCCTAATCCACACAACTCAGTGGAAGAGCTCAACTTCAATTGCTACCACCTGCTTTTAATTTCTTGGTTTTTCCCAGCTCCCCTTCACATGAAAGCTTCTTTTTCTTTCTTAGACTGAATGCTTTTTCCTGCTTATGTTTTCTCTCTCCTTCCTGGAGTCATGACTGTCTGCTTTTATCTTCAGTGTAGTCAATTCCTAGTCTATACCTAGGACCTTTGACTACAATGTATTTTTTTTAATGGAAATAAACAAACCTGCCTGCTTTTTCGCTTCTTCGTGCTTCCAATACCTCCTCTATGCTGCCCAGTTCCTTCTTCCTCTTTTCTTACCTTAATCTCTACTCATATCCTGCAAAATTCATTTGCTATATCATGTACACCTTTATTCCTTATTGTCTTTCTCTCCCTACCTTTATTTTCATACACTGTCTTCAATGTCTAAATTTGTTTTAGATTGCAAAGCTTTAAGGATTTTTTTTTTCCCCCCAAAGAATACTTTCATTCCTTAGCATTATAATGAAGGAAAATATGTTTGGTGGTTTGAAATTAGCAAAGATCATCCCACCTTCTGAATGGTGGATACCAACTTGAATTATACAATCTTTTCTCTCTGAAGCTGAGTGCTAAATTCCTGAAGCACATTTAGAACTTGCATCTTTAATTTTGCCACAGATGTATTACATCAGTCTGTTTTCTAGTTTCCTATTTGATGTGAAATGTTCTGTATACTGAACATTCTTAATTTTAACCTACTGCAGCCTCACTTGAAACATTTCTTCTTGATGATTTTTACATCTGTTCACTGCAATGTAACCTGTACCACTGCAAGGGACAGAAATCATCATTGTCACATTTTTATTCTATATATTTTCTATGTGAAGTAGAAATTATAACCATGTGTAAGAAGCCATTGTTGGTATAAGGAGGCAGTTTTAGCAAAAACAGTGGTTTTTCCATTGCTATGTTGCCCACTGAAGCTCAAACATTGTCTGGCAACTATCCTCAAGGGCAATTGTCTGGCCAACTTAGCAGTGGGCCCCCTGCCATCCTAACAGATGGGCACCAAGTGTAAGTAGCCATAAGACCATATAAGTGCATTTAGTGTGAAACTTGGGGCATAATTCCCAGCCTTGATCACCATATGGCTTTTCCATACTGAGTTTGTGATAAATGGGATGTGCAGTGCTAACCTAACTTTGAACATGAACAACATTAAGGAAAATAATGAGAATAGCTCCCATGATGTGATAAACAGGGGCTAAGTTTGGAATTAGCAGGAGCAGTAGAAGAGTAGGATTATTATACACCAACGTCTTCCCCACACTTATTTCTGTAGATCCACTAAGCTTTCCATGACAAACTCAACTTCTGAAAAACAAGGAAATCGGCTTCTTCACTCCCTCCATACTCCTTTACAGGGAAAGAGAATGCAAAATTATGAAAGCCAGTGCCTTCAAGAAAAAAACCTTGAATTGATTCACTTAGTCGTGTAATTGAACTGAATGTACGTTTCACAGTAACTTCAATATTGAATTCTGCAGGAGAGTTTTACAAGAGAGGCTCAGGATTTCACAGAACCATTTACCATACATGTATTAATGGTTTTACTCTGTGTTCTTACTGGATATGGAAAGCATTTCACATCCCCCCAGCACACGTTGTTTCAGACAACTGCCATACCCGATCTAATGCTCAAGGAAAAAGGAACTTATGAGTATGTTTGTGGCCACCATCTTTATTCCAAGTAATTCCAAGTAGTACATGCCTCAGTGCCGGTGGAGTTCAGTTATTGCAGCAAACTTCATTTTAGTTTGTTAACAGAAAGGATTGAAAACAAACAGTAAATACTGAAATAGGGATTTAGTTCCCGGAATGTGAATCTTTTAAAAATTCATACATTGGCTGTATTTTTAGACAGCGCTTCTGTGTTTTAGTTACTGTCAACAAAAATGCTCCTTGTGACCTTTAAAGAGTGAAAATAATCTAATTTTATCAAGTCTTGAGAAAAGTATGAGAACTCTGATAAAACATTCATCTAGATTTAAGAGTTCAAGTGGTAGGAAATCATATGAAAAGAATTTATCTGGTTGTGTTCTTGCCTTTTCTCTCTATCAGACTTTAGGGTGGAGTTCATGGTTGCTTTACACCAATCTAAAACCATGCTAGCAAAAGGAGAAGTCCCACCTCTTCCACCCCCAGCTACATATTTCTACTGGGAAGGGAAATGCTGCCTTTCAGTGAGGCATGATTTGAGTAGTTTAAGGTATTTACAGAACCATTGACTTAGGTAAAAAAAGAGGAAGGCTTAATCTGGTACACACTAATACAGATTTTGCTGGAAAGAGTTACAGCTGTGCAGCTAAAGGTCTAACACAATATATCTCTCTAGGTTCAGTTTCTAGATCTGAAAGAGCAACACCTTTCATGAATACTCATTTGAATTTACTTGCTTTCCAACAGTATTCAAATAATCAACTCTGCTGGCATGAACACTTGCAGAAAGCAAATGTCAAAGTTGCTTATGTGAGCTTTTCTGGAAGCACAATTTAAATCTGGCCCTCCAAGAATTTCAGTTGAAAAGTTTATCTAATTAGGAAGAGAGATAACTGACAGGCAGTATTTCATCAGAATTCTGAAGCAACCATAATAGAGAACCAAACACAGTCACGCTTTTGGTTGACATATCTGAACCCTTTCTGAATTAACTTCCTACTACCTGAAAAAAGAAGAGTTAAATTAGTGCCTATTTGTGTATTAATTACTTAGCCTACCAATAGCTTTTCTTCATATATGGTTACCTATGATTAGAGCCCACTATGTTAGTTTCCTCTTAAGAAGATTGGATCTTTTAGTTTTCTTTTTAACTATTAACATATGAAGTCTGAAGCTGAATCAGGTTATGTTTCAAAAATCAGGGAATTAACTAGAGAACATTAAATTGTATATTTTTGCAGCCCTATGCATTGACAGGAGGCTTCAAATGCTTATTCAATAGTTGAACAGGTGAGAGAGACAAACCAAACATACCAATAGAACATGTCCTAGTCAGCATCGGAGTAGAATTAATAATGTAAAATCCCCTTGGAAATACAGAATCTACCACAAGCATTAGGAGATCAAGTACACAACAGAGAGAATGTCTTTGTGCTTCAATTGTGGCTCTGTTGAGAAATGAATCTAAAAGTTGCACAGCTTCCTGTGCAACTTTATCTTTCAGAAACTTCCAGGTCCGATTCACTCAGTTTATCTGAAAAAATATTTTTCTCAGTTGTCAGCCCTGCAAGACTGACCTTAAATACGAGAGTCAAAGCATGGGCTCCTTCTGATGAGTGCAACTATGAATGCAGCACTGAAAATCACAGTTGGAATCACCGTTATTCCCCTATCATGGTACAAATTACTCCATAATCTGTCCATTGTGAAGACTTAAACATGCCAGATTTGTAACACAGAAAGAACAACAACAACAAAGAAGGACTTGAGTAAGATGAAACTAGACATGAGTGAAGTAAAAATAAACAGTGAGAAATGCTCTAATAGGCATTTATCATCCTATAAAAGCAGAAATACTGTACTTCCAATAAAATTGAAGTTACAAAAGTTAACTCTTTTGGTTACAAAGAGAGAGATACATTTTTGTGACAAGACAAACCAAGAGTTTAATTTGTTTAAAGGCTCAGTTATTTGTCTGGATACTGACATTAAAGAGGGTCTTTACAACAAGAGAAAAGTGCTCATCAATCCACTGCTTCATGCTGTAAATCACAAGCTTGGGTGAGGCCAGGGCTGTGCACAAATTTCCCCAGTGGACAGCTGACTTGCAGAAGTTTCTGACATTGGCAATTACAAGAGCAGCAAAAGCCACATGCTCCTCGGCTACATTTACAGGGTTTCAGTTTCTTCACATTCTCCACTCAGCTGAGGTGTGCAGCTTCACTGCCAGCACAGGTTGTGATACAGAGCAACCCAGGAGGGACACAGCCCTCCATCTGCACCCTGTTAGTCACCTGCAAACCAGCACAGCACATAGGCAGCTCTCTCCAACACCCATGTGGCCTCAGGGGTCCAAATCAGAATAAAAGATACAAACCTACTACAGAAGTAAATTACAAAGTATTGTGTGCATCTTGAAAGGGAATCAATTCTATTTCGTAGCAGGTACATTCAGAATACTAGCCACATTTTCAGAATTAAGAAGCAACCAACCCTTTTAGAGAAAGCAATACATCTTTGATTGAAATTGCATTGTATTCAAAACTATTAGAAACATATTTACAAAGCTGTAGTCATTGTAAAAGTCTCAAAAATGCCTTATTTCTGCTTGTGTTTGCTGGTGTGGTTTCAATCCTTGTCAGCCGAGACAGAAATGCATTGTGATTTAAGCTTTCAACTGCTGGGATGCAGTCAATGGCCCAGCTAACACTGACTCTGGCTCCGCAGTTTGTTCTCACTCACGTCACAGCTGTACCGAGGGGCTCCTGAACACTACTATTCTGACCCCTGACAGAGACGGGAGCTGCGGCGCGGTGGGGCCCGCAGAGGCTGCGCTTGCCCGGCCGATGGTGGTGCTGGGCCCGGGGGTCTCCCTCCCTCTGCTGCCCCTCTCCCGGCACCAGCGGTTCACAGCAGCACAGCATCCCCAAGGCACGCCGACACCCAAAATGCTGTAGGTTGCTACTACTCCTCATGGGTCCTCTGATCCAAAACACAATTCAACCCTCATCAGCCTTTGTGAGCCCAAAAGAGATTCATGATGGAAAGAATAGAGGGATTCTGGTTTTTGTTAGTTTGCTTGTTTTACAGTATTCATCTCAAGTCATGGTTTGATGTAGAGTACTGAATAACCTGGTGTCCATAGTGATTTAAAACAGGAATGAAACTTTCTAAAGCCCTTTTGGAAAATTAATTTAAGAAAATATTTTTCCTTATTGGTTACCTTATAATAAATTTGCAATATTTTAAAATGCGTCCAGATTTTTCTCTAATAACTCTTGCTGTAAAATGTTAACGTTAAAGACACTGAATTCAGAAATAAATGCAATAGAAATAAGTTTTTTAAAAATTGTATTTCTATTTCAGGTCATCTTCCTTAAATATTTTATTTTCTAAGGTATTGATCATTTGTTCAAAATTGCAAACTGGACAGCATAGTGCCCCTTTCAGATTCCACTTTTATAATCCACAGAATCTTTGTGTTTAATCTTTTGTTAGACCCTAAAGTTCTTTGATGCATGCACATTATTTACTAGTGATTGCCACCACATGAAAAGGGTGTTAATCCTCTGCTAATTAACAACTTGTTGAGGTCAACGGGGGTCAGCACTTTACATTTTTGGATTTAGTGAATTTTTGGTTCGTTGGAACTTCTTGTTCTCATCAGTTCAGCTATTCCATCATTTTTTTTTCTTGGTATATTTCGTTCCATGTCAGCAGTAGCATCCTCTTGCACCCTTAGCCCACTAAGAACATACTAAAAGCTTTTCGTTTGACATGGGATTCAGTTTGCTTGTATTTTTTGAGTAGACATACTACCTACTCTACAACTACTTTGATTACAAAGCCTGTTGCTTCATGCAGTTTAGGTGTTTTGTCTAGTCAGGAAATGGAGTTTCCATTGCTTTTGATAGTCATACTACATGTTTCATTGCATACAGCATTCCTCAATAAAAATATAATACAACACTTCCACAAAATCGTTAACAGATTATAAGAGATATAAGAAATTTTCCTATTGGTAGAAGAAAAAATTTGAAGGTCTTGCCACTTTCATTTATTCAGTAAGTAATATTTATTTATATAAATATTTCTTCATTACCTTATTGATCTGAAAAGCAGCTTAATTAACTCCAGATAATTTTAATTTCTTTCACCATTATTTTCACTGAGTGCAATAGCTTACATAGTTGAAATTTTACTAATCAGATTTCAAGAACAGATGTTTCTCTTTTCAACTCATATCAAGAATAAAAAAATGGTAGCTTTCTTTAGGGAAACGATACATGCCAAAAACATTCTTATCTAAGCAACATTAACAAGATCTACCTTATTTTTTCATAGCATGTCAGTGAATTGTGCTTATTTTCTAAATGACCACATAACAACCTTTCAGAGTGCTGGTGAAATATAACTACGCTTGCCCTATCTGTGTATTTTCTTAAAAAGATTCTGCAATTTGAGGAAAAGTAGATAGCAAGACAGTAGATGCTTTGTTTTGCCTTCAGTTCCCACAAACTGGAAAAGGTGCATGAGAAAAGGCATCATAGAAACAGGTTAATAAAACTTGTTGGGGTTGGAGGAGAATATGAATGAAGAAAAAAATGGAAGGGCATCAAAACAGTCCATATCCATATTAGTAATTAAGAAACAGGTCTAGCCTTAGTAATCTTGCCAGCGAGTTCCATAGTCTTATCACACATTGTGTGAAAAAGCACTTCCTTCCTAAAGAATTTGATTTTTCTATCTTCAGGTTAGGTGGAAGACCTCTCTCATCCCTAGTGAGAGAGGCAAGGAACACAGGCATTCCCAATCTCTCTCCTCTACAAGCTTCACTACTTTGCAATTTTTTTTCCTCATGACCCATTTTAATTCTTCTGCTTTCCTAAATAATTAATCCTAATCTTTGCAGTCTCCTTCACCCAAACCCCCTGCATTTACTTAACCGTTTTCATCACTATTTGAACACCCATATTTCTAAAATACCCTAACAAGGATGAGGAAATTCTCTTTGGAAACACTGTTTCTTAGTCTAGCTTAAAATTAACAGAAACTGCTTAGAAAGAAAAAAAAACCCAACACAGCCCTGTGGCTGTCATTTGTAATCATAAGTCCTTCAAAAAGTCTTCAAAAAAATACAAAAACATAAAACTGAAGTACAGACTTAGCCACATGCGTGTGTAGACACTGTGACTAATTACATGTTATGTAAATGGTGTCTCACAGACAGCACTGTATAGGCGATAGACCATTCAGACAGTTTACAAAGGGAAGTGAGTGATCTTACCCTTCTGAATCTTGATTAAAGGAAAAAAAATAATTGTTTAAATTGCTTGGTTTAAAACAATTTTGTTATCTGAAGCTCAGTAAAATCTTAGCACAACAGAGGTGATTCATGATCCAGGATATGCCTATTTTTTTGACAAACGAAATACCTCCAGGGTGCTGAAGTTCCGCAGCTCTTACTCAGCCATTTGAACGATGGGAGGATGAAGGTTTCCCTGAGGTACCCTTACATCATTACTGAGTGCACACCTTCGGCTCCTGTTACACAAGGCACTGATTGTCTCCATAAATTATTTGTGAAAGGTTATTTTGACTGCTGAGAAGAAGCAACTTCTGAGATTCCATTTATGCAGATATATGTTAAAATGAAAATAGCTGAAGAAAGAACACTTGTCTGTATTTTCTGTATTCTCTTTCCAGAACTTTATTAAAGAATTTCCTCTTTTTATTAAATTATTAAAATCACTTTTTATTTGTTCTGCTATTCATTTGTTGCAAAAGATTTTCATGCAGATAAACTATTAACTCACTTGAAAGTCAATTCTTTCCTTAGCCTATTAACCAAGTAAGGAATTTTAGTGTAAATATTGGCATTAAAACAGTGCTATAATTTCAGCATTTGAAGAAGTTTCATTACTTGAGGAACTGAAGTATTTAGATAAAGTTAAATTAGGCCACAAGAAAATATATTTTTTAAAAAAGATGATGACCTAAATGGTGAATTGTGACAGCAGCCAAGTAAATAACTTAACAAGAAAAAGCTTTGCAGAATATTGATTTAATGCATCACTTAAGCAACAGAATATCTCAAACCCACATTATCCATGCTCTATTTCCCTGTACCTTGGACAGTTTATCTATTCACCTCTCTCAAAGGAACAAGCACATATTTCTACATGAATTGTTTGTCTATGATGTACAGTTTTTATCAGTATGATAAAATTAATCTTTGTATAATTCTACTTTTATGAAAGAGACAGGTTTATAGAAATTTTAGCATACTGGAATGAAAAAGCTACAAAAATTTAACCAAGATATCGTATACATTAATTATCTTCACTCTGTGAAAATGCATTACTGCCAAATAAGGATTTTCACTATGTCAAAGGCCTGTAAACTGCATTTCAACTTCATTACACAGAGTTTCTAAAAAACCATTAAAAGAATGCCAAAAATCTAATACAAAATTACACAGATCTTAAATTATGGCTTGAAATGTTACATTCAGGACAAAGACTGTAAAGGTAGTGCTGTCTCACAGAAGGAGGGACAAAAAGCAGGAAAAGGTACTCATTTTGATTTTTGTATTTTTTTTTTTTTAAGAAACGAGTGAAAGAATATTTTTTTGTAACAGTCTCTTTTATTACCCAAAGTAAAGTCTGGTGCTGTAAAGATTATTTCAGCCAAAATTAGCCTTTATCAGCATTATGCCATTTATAATGCATGAATTGCAGCTTGATGGCTAGAGAGGCATCCGATCCGAATTCTCTGATTTCCTCCTCTGTGGCTATGGAGCTGGAGCTACTGCTGCCTGACTCCATGTCACCCAGCTGCCATGTCAGGTTCTGCACGTAGACAGGACTGTTTTCACAGCGTACACTTAAATAGTTCTACTAAAGTCCTACATGAATGATGAATATTATGAATGAGGCCCTTTCCTACATGCCTGTCCGGAGGAAGCATTTAAACTGCCTTTTGTCCAATGGTTTTGGTTTTCCCTGGTTAAGCACTCAATTTTATGGAAAATGGGCTAAGAAGATACAGTTACTCAGCAGGTGGTACAGGAATCGCACAGGGTAACAGGAGCCCAAAGGAAACTATGATTTTCATAGCATTTTGCAAAAACATGAATGGTCAGAACATTGTCCCCAGAACAGGGTTTGAATCACTATTTACTCATGACATCTTCAGTAATTTCCATCACTGTTACCTAGTCTCAAAGATATCTCACCAGAGACCATCAAAGAATACGGAGGTAAAGTCAGTACTGACAAAATGAACCGCAGCTAAACTCCTTTTTAGCAACACCCATTTCACCAGTAGAAAAACGGTTTTAAATTTTCAGGTCTCTTCTCAGTCTTAGAGGAGGTGGCCACAAGGTCTTACTGATTTCCCTCCCTCCCTCCATGCTGTGGTAAAAGCTCCCAAGCTATTTGTAGTCTACCCTTTGTAATATCTGCAAAGCAGATTTAAGGAATTACAGAAGTTACCTCCTGGCCAGTTTTATTTATCTTTTACAGCTAAAGGATGCTCTAAGAGCATCGTTGGAGCCTATTTGACCACCCTTAGCGATCTCTCCAGCTGAGCAAGGCAGGGAATAAGACTCATCTGTTCACCTCATGTTGATTTGTCATTTGACATCTGTGTCAGAGCAACACCCTGTAAGAGCAGACACTTTGATGCCACTGCAGCTTTATCTCTGTCAGAACTAGAGCTGGGTGGACTATTTACTGTGAATCATTTATTCAGCAGATTTCACCCTTTCTTCTGTTTAAGAGTTCTCTATACATGTCCTAATTAAAAGAGATAATTGGCTTAATACTCAAGCGCTTCATTCTTACTTGTTCCCTTTGTCCAGAGGTGTCCTGAATAAAGGCAGGGGTGAAATCCTGGTGCCACTTAAGACACTGAAACCCACTCTCCTCCTTGATTTCACTAAGGTCAGGATCTCAGTCAAGGTCCCTCAAGCAAGAAACCTCCAGTTTAGATTGTGATATGCCACAAATGAGGTCCATAATTAAACAGTGGGAAGGAACAAAAAAACCAGAGCGAGGGACGCAGTAATAGGATATTTAGATACCACCATGATGGCTCTCTAAAAAAAAAAAAAAAAGAAAAAAACCACGATAGAGATTAAAGTAGAAGGACATTTAGAAGGGCTCAGGGTAGGATTTTATTCCCCTACAAGGATCAAACAAATATGTGAAAATACTTTGGTGACTGCAATTATTTGAACAAGTGCAGTTTGCATTGACTTCCCTCCTCTGCCCCCCTGCTTTCCTCCTCTCTGCCTACACCTTGTTCTTTAACCAAGATCAAAACCCTCTTGGTAAAGGATTTCGTTGGTCTTTAGTGTATAAGAAATTCAGTAATCAATATAGAATATATAATACAATATATAATTAAAGATAAAATGTCATTACTGAGTAGCAGTTCTGTTCAACTATATAACAATCTATTTCTGAAAGCATCTCTACCCTGTATGCACCTAACAAGGATCAGTGCCTGAAGGCAGTATCGAACTATATTCTCTGAAATGTCTAGTGTTTTGCTAGCAATTTCAAAATCCTGTGTTCTTCAATATTCAGTCACTAAAGTATGCTGCTTAAATTATTAAATCCTTTTAATTTAAATTTTCATAAGCTACCAGAGGAAAAATGCACGTCTTCAAAGTAACAGGTCTGGATTCTTGCAAGGAAAACTATGGTATTAGTATTGCTTTTATGCAGTATTAACTTCCCTTAAGAAAAGAACAAAATAAATTATTTCATTAAGGACTAAAATGTGGAGGGCAGATGGTTTAAAAAAAAAAAATCCTTTTGAAACTATCTTGGTTTAGGACCACCCAAAATTGGAACAGAAATGGGGCAAACTACCTACTATCTCAATCCCTAAACGGCTGAGATATCAGACAAGAATAATGAATGAAAAAATGGGAGATCTCTTTAGATCAAAATTACTGAAAAAGAAGAAAAATAATCTCCAAGATTTATTATATTGGTCCCCAAACAATACATTACTTTGAAAAAAGTTGTAATATATTTTAACTTTAATATATTTTTACTGAAAAAGAAGTTGCAACTGCTAATGACTTGTTTCCTTGCGATGCTTTAATCTCACCAATAATACTGCATTTCTGTTGCAGACAGTGCTATAGGGTGGGACAAAGGAGGGAATGCTCTGTTTAATTTTGTTACATATAGCATGAAATACTTAAAAATTCATTTATTTCCTCTGTGAAAAGAGAGATGATTTATCCCAGGGAATGATATATTCAATAAAAAAATTTTCGAAATTAGACCACATATGACTTTTACATCAAAAGACTTCTACATTTGAAATGTGAACTGCTAAATACTATTATTCTTCACTAAATACTGGATTGCACAAAATTTTAATATGTTTCAGGTTTTGAAACCAATAGAATATCTTACAGCAGAAGAAAATTAGAATATAAAGTGCCAGTTGCAGACTTCTAATAAGGAAATGGCAGTTTGATAGATAATTTATAAAATATGTATGTTTATATATTATTATGGCTTAATCGGGGATGAGAGAACTTACCTGAAAACAGAAAAAAGCTACGTAACCTTGTAAGAGTAGTCTGAGGGGAAAAGACCTGCTATGGTCACCAAGTCAGACTGCCCCTATACAGTCCGTTTTTTTGGTGACAATTGGGCCAGCTAAGTTTCAGGCCTGTGTATTTTAGGGACAATAATTTTTCTATACTGAAAGGAGTTATGGGAACAAGTGACTATAGAAAAGGGATAAAAATGGGAGGATTCAACAAAAATTGATGAAATCACCCAGGGGAAAAAAAGCATCATTTAAAAGAAATCATCAGATTTTCTGGAATATGCAGATGTGATATAAGAATTGGTCAAGTATCTTTCATTTCAATGGTACCTTAATGGTTACAAAGGATTTTATATATTTTAAACTTGACGTATATCAGCTTAAAAGCATGGTTGATTCTAGCTTTGTTGATCAAATCTTTCTGGACATCATAATTCTATGGCACTCTAAATATAGCCAAGCTTTAAAACATTTGTATCACTCAATTTCATCCGAACAATATTGCAGTAACCAACCCACCATTTACGTAATATTGTTTTACCTAGAAATTTTCTCCTACAAATATGGTTGTAAACAGATTATTCTAATTTTCATTTGCATAAACCTTGTAAAAATTTTAGAATTGATTAGCTGAAAATCCTGGATTTTTTTCTAATGTTATCAATTCACCTGAATGAGATGTTGATGACACCTGAATTCCTCACCAACAGTCTTGCAACCAAAGTCAGGTTTATAAATATGAAACAACTAATAGCTCAAAGTATGCATGAATTTCAGTACATATAGGTCAAGAACCTTCCAAATCTGACATGTTTTTTGTAGTGGTTAAATTGCAGCCAGATTATCTAAGCTATCCACCAAAACTTGACCCTAAACAGGAAGAAGGCCTGCAGAGAAAAAAGGAATAAGTTCTTCTGACTTTCACTAGTGATGGGATACCAGCTTCCTCTCTGCCTGCTGAAAATCTTCCAGTATCTCCTGTGGTTTCATTCACTTTATCTACATAAATAGCTAGAGGAGACAGAGGAATGAGAAAAGACTCGTTTGAAAAAACCACGCAAACAAAACAAAACATAAACCCAAAAAAGCCTCACAAAATCAGTTACGATCTTAACAGCTTTGCTGGTGATTTTTCTTTATGTAAATGGCACACACTGCAACCCGGCCAGCTGGTTCACGTACAGCACAGATGACTTGCTCAGACAACATTTCAGCAAGTTTCGCCCCTCCTGGTGCAGGAGATGAGAACAAACCTTCCTTCACAGCCCTCCTGCACCAGATGCATTTGAAAAACTCCTCTTATCAGCTTAGGGCTGGTTTTAACTAGGGTATAAAACCATTTCCAGAATATATGCACACACTGCAAGTGATGCGCATGTTCTCCAGGCTCTGGTAATTCCTCTCTGTGAAATGGCTTTTGGGTGCTCTTTGTCCACTTGCCTACCCTCAAAGATTTTCAATGACTTTGCTTCTTCTCTGGCTTTTTACAGCTTCTCCAGTATCTCCTGGGTTTTTTGACTGATTTCTTCTTTTCTTATGCATTACCAACATTGAGGGATTTTACTAGCAGTGACTAACATAAGATTTAAACTTTAGCAGATACCACCTACTGCTGAATTATAAAAAGCAAAGGTATATAGAACAGCAAGAACTCTCTGGCAAAGTTGCAAGCAAATACACAGCCTATACAGTAAAGTTCAATTATTTTCCACAGAAAGAAAAATGGAAAGGCTTAAAAGTGCTGGGCAATATGAAATCTACATCATACGCACAACAGAATTGCATTTGATTTCCTAAGGAAACAGTTAAAATGTTTTCAGACTTATCCATTTATATAATACAACACATTAACATGCAAACTGTATAAGTGCCTTTATTCTAAGTGTTTCTGAAAGAAATTTATCTTTTTGATTTTTGCTTTTCTAAATGTAGCACGCATTGCTAAAAGGAAGCCAAGGGGCAAATCACCTCCTCCCCCCAAATAGTCATTGAACTTAGATTTACACAAGAAAAAAAATCACTAGCTGTTTTGTAAAGTTGTTTGGGAATGCACCCCATACGAGAGGATCAAGGCCATCCTACTTTTTCTCCCCTCACACCATATGTTTTCTAATAATTCTGAAGAATGAAAAAGAGCTATTTAAGTGACTAATATTTCCAACTTACTTCAGTCATCTCTTTTCTTTCCTAGAGTTTCTGGCAAAGGGACAGTGAAAATTCTTAGGAACAGGACCTCTATTAAGGTAGGAGTTAAGTGTCTTTACCAATCTTTGCTAGATCAGGGAAAAAAGCTCAAAACCCAAAAACCCCTAACCCAAAACCAGAAATAGAAGTCCATTCTGTCAATGGATGGAGTCACAGAGACCGCATAGCAGTAACAGTATGGTCTCCAGACTCTCACAGCCCTGTTCGTACAGCAACATCTTGTCTCACATCTTAAGCGTCATCACAACGACAGAATTTGCAAAGTAATGTTATTTTCCACACCACGGTAATTTTATGATTCTCTCATTCTTTGTCTCTTACAGTTATGAATTTTTCTCTAGTAACCAATAATGGAGGAAGAAGCAGTTTATTATTCAAGGAGAGCAAACGTGATGTAGCCTAAGTCTTCATTTTTGTTTCTTTTCAATGGAGATGATATGGAAAATAAGATGTCCGTTGAAATACATGAATACATGTAAAGATGCACTTACTTCTCTCTCTGCAGATAACAGTGATGCTAAGTATTAATTTGGTCTCTGAAATACTATAAGAGTCACAAAAATGTCTGCCTGTATCACCTAAGTCTTTGATTCGTGACTCAAGAAGTGCAGGTAAATAATCATTGCCCCAGATTCCCTAAATTTTCCTGAAATTCACTCATGATTTGTTTGAGGAAAGAGCTGAACAATACTAAATGAATTCAGATGTTTATTCCCTCTCTTTAAATAGCTTTTCAGCATTTTAAAATCAGAAACTGACATTCATGAAAAAGATGTATTTAAGACAAGACCATGTACTGGTCTTAAAACCAAAGAGTTTACTGCTCTCTGGAGTAAGGTTTCTTTTACTAGTATTTCTTCCCACTTTAATTGAATTAAACAACAACAAAAAAAGTAACCAAAATTATGAAGACCACCAGCGCTGTGAAAAAAAGAAAATGTCTCCCAGGGTTTTCAGTTCTCTCCCCTCAGTGTTCTGGAGTCCAGATGTGGAAAGCCCAGTGGAGCTGAAAACATTTTTGGAGGGAGGAGAGAAAGTTTTGATGCTACTGCTGTAGCCTTATTTTATCCAAACCAGACAATTACCTTTCTTCATGAAGATTAAAAAAACTAAACAACAAAACCAAACACCACCTTTTATATATTATTACTAAACATTATTTTTAAGTGAGCCTGCTAAAGAAAAATAAACGCTCTGCATCTTCTTAGCACTTACAAGCAAAGAAGGCCTTACAAGGCCACCTTCTTAACTCAGAGCAGAGCATATAATGTATATTTCTTTGAAAATCCTGTTTGTCAGGTGTGTAAATACACTTTTAAAATTTTTTTTTTTTCCTGTTCACATATTGAGCAAACACATATTGATTTGCTGCAGCAATACCAGGTCACAGGCTACGGAGGAACGTTCCCGTATCTTACGCAGCTACATCTGGAATATGGTGTTCGGCTAAGTGATGACAAGGGTGGTCAGTGAGGTGATGATAAAAGTCTATAAATAGCTTAAGAGGGTGAACTCCAAAAAGGAAGAAGCATTGTTTTAAGGTGGTCTGAACAAGCTTGACTGGTAGAAACAAAAAGATGTCCTGACACCGAGAGCCAGGCATAAGCTGCTGAATAGGAGCTTGTACGTAGTACAAACGCCAGCAGTGCAGTCTGTCTGTGCTTGGCCTTGCATACACCACCGGCGTATAATGAATTTACTATTCCAGAATAATTATTCTGGTAAATTTCCAAATATAGTTAAGCCCTTCAACTGCTAAATTAGGCCCTAAGTTCGACAGTCCACCAACAGGAATCACACGTTCAGGGTATTCAGAGCTGCACTAGACAAAGCCCTGGAAACATGGAAGAGGAAATAAACCTGCCCAGAGAGGGGGACGGACACAAACCCTGACAAACGTGTCATACCTCTACTTTCTGTGGTTCTAGGAAAACATGCATGCAGGATTTGGGAAAGGTCTTTTTAATACGGGTTAATTGGAGAAGTATGTCACACATGACTGAGTATCGTTTCGAATTACTGCTCACGCTGGCATAACTAAATCAGGCAAACGACAGAACACCAAAATAGGGAATAGTCAATCTTCTTCCCTCCTATTTAATCTTTACAGTTTCATTATCCTCAAAATGACCAAATATCAGCAATTATAGATTTTATGGAATTTGTCACTTCTTTCAAAATATTATTATGACCACATCATAATGTTCCCCAGAGATCCAATAGTTCTGTAAAATCTATTTTCTCTTGTCACTTGAATTATTAGTATAGGCTTTGGAACTGCTGGATTCATTTGTCTGGTTTATGTGATGCAAAAGCTCAAGTTAGATGATACTGATCTACTTTCTGGGCTTCCCCAGAGATCCAATAGTTCTGTAAAATCTATTTTCTCTTGTCACTTGAATTATTAGTATAGGCTTTGGAACTGCTGGATTCATTTGTCTGGTTTATGTGATGCAAAAGCTCAAGTTAGATGATACTGATCTAGCCCTTTCTGGGCTTAAAAAAAAAAAACTAGAAAAGAGAAAATAAACACACTTTAGCCAGCCAGAATAGAGTTATTCCCGTAAAAATCGTTGTATGGTCTGTAACACTGTGTTACTCTAAAAGTTGAGTCCCTATCCCTGAAGCTGAAGAAAGTCACTTCAGTTTCTCTGTGCTGCCCAAGTTAACTGCAAGCATTTCCTGACACACAGAACGCAGGCAGAAAAAGGAAAAACGTCGACTTGAGAAAAGCACAGCTTCCAATCCCCACCCACCAGCTTCAGTCAAAGGGATGACTTCAGTCCCTTACTTAACTAATCCTGCCACTGTAAAATCCTACAGTCATTCTTCCACACATAAAGGGAAAACGGACTCACTAGGAGGACCTAGACTCTTTCAGCTTGAACTGTTAACCAATGGTGGAAATGCAAGAATGCTGAAGTTGTGCCTTCGGAGCCAATAGAGTGGATTTGTGTGTCCCACATGACTGTGTTTCCCCTGTCTTTCACATGGGCAGTATTTAGTTCAATTCAGAACTGCAGATAGTATAGCGTGCAGAGCAGCAATGGGATGTCTGAGCACAAGTGGCTGACTTCCAGGCGTCTTCAGGAAGCACATTTGTACATTTCTCCTGAATTAAACTGGGATTCTGCACCCTTGACATCCTCCTACCCTCCTTGTCGCTGCAGAAGGAGACAGCGACCTGCACAGCACAACAAAACTGTGAGTACGTGGTCTATTTATTTTTATTTTCACCCAGAAAAGCAAATCTCTTAAAATTGTCAAAATGCTACATGCACTAAATCGATGGTTACTTTTTCTTATGAGATGAACAAGTATCTAAAGTGCTATTCAAATTCAGAAATATTTCTTGCATGCTTCAATAACAGAAAAAAAAAAAAGAAAAAAGAGAGTTATCCCCCAAGGCACTGCCTGCATGCACGCTGCATGCCACACTGCTTCCTGACATAGCCAGCGTGCTGCTTTGTTCATAAAGAAAAACAAAGACAAAAAGCCTTACACATGTATGTTGTTCACTTTTATTTGTACTCTGTGTCTAATCAGGCCTGATCTGTCCCCAAGGGGAAAAAAATAAAGGCAAACTTTAACTCCGCCAGCAAGGGCAGCCCAGACTTTCCAGACATCTGACAGTTATTATAATTAGCTATGAAAGACAGCGAAGACACTTTGGGGCAAATAGCTCTTACGTTTGGAACAATGAAGTCGAGCAAGGTTCCCATCCCACCCCTTCCACGGGGGAAGGGG
>NW_008795702.1:1166239-1184838 GCF_000699145.1 Aptenodytes forsteri | reverse complement strand
AGATGAGCAGACTTATTTAAAAAAAAAAATTAAGTGCAATAAGGAGAAATTGTTGAAAGACTCCAGACGCTACTAATTATGGCTTAAATAAATCTTCCTGGACAGATGTTTGCTTGCTCCCACTGCGGGGAAAGGAACGTTAAAAGAAGCATTTTTTAAAAGAGGATTTGACATGAATTTTTTACATATGATTTTTTTTTTTTTAAATACACCATTTTATTCTTTGTCTGCCCTCCTGTTATCTCCCCCTCCCCCAACCGCCGCCCACTGTGAGCTGAGACACCTGAAGGCTAGACATAATGATCAACAGAGCACTGCGCTCGCCTGTCTGGATTCCAGCCAGATTTTTTTTTTCCCCTCCACAATCAAGAAGCCTGCACGCAATGCACGGCAAGCCCCTTGCTCTGCTATGTGCAGATCAGACAGAAGTCTGAACCGTGCTGCAGAAAGATTAAAGACAAACACAAGCCTTTCCTCCTTATGTTGGCCAGGCTCGGTTTCAGCTTCATTGTGATTCGCAAAAAATACAAAATAAGAAACTTTGTAAACGTATACGTGCGTTATTGTACAAAACACGCGCATGTGCGCACACTTTCCGACCCAGTGTAACTAGGGGCATCCGCTGTTTCCCAATTTACAGTGGTTTCTACTCAAGCTTTACAGTCAATGCAGTATTTTATGTTAAGTTCATGCATCACTTACATAATTGCCATGTAGCTCTCATACTACGCAAAGATTTTGTATACGTATACAATATACTACATAAAGGCAAATAGCTAGTGTACAGAGACCTGTGAAAGGCAGTCAGACTGAAATACTTGAACATATTTGGGTTTGGAGAGATTAGCAAGATCTCCTAGACAGTTTTGTGGCAGTTTTAAACAAGGCAGTAGCGAAACGCTTTGCGAGTCAGTTATCTTCAAACCGAAGAAGGGGAGCGTGGCAGGGGACTATTTTAGTTAGCTGGCCTTGCAACCCCCGGCCTTCCTGTTGCCACAGCCCAGAGAAACGCCGACTGGCCCAGTGTCATCGTGCCAGAAAGTTGGTCTTTGGGAATGCAGTACTCCCCAGAATAGTTGCTCTCCATTTGGTGTGGCTATGGGTGGGGTTAGCAGAGACATCCAGGGAAAAAGGAGATTCAAAGCATTTATTCTATTTAATTTTTAAGTGTATGCCGTGCAGACCTATTTTCTAAAAGCTCTTTTGAATTGCATTGTCTTCTGGTACAAATTATGGTATGATACACGTGGTGATTAATTTTTGCTTTTCAATATGGACTTTGTGTGAAAAAGACTTAAAAGAAAATACTTTTTTATACACACACGTACACTGCTTTTAATTTACTCCCTGAAGAGGCTTAAACTATATTTTAGTCACACTAACAGGTATCTTAATAGAAAGACAGGATTTTTTTTTTTCTTTTTTTCCTTTAATATTGCTAATAAACACTATTAAAAAAGGAACCCACAATAGGTATCCCATAAATTTAGTCTTAAAAAAACCCCTTCCTTTCCAAATAGCAGCAGAGACATACAAACAAAAGGTTGCATGTAGTGGCAACAATATCCACAGGCAAGGTAAAGACTCTAGGAAAGAGATTTCAGAGAAATGAAGAGAATTTATTGAGAGCTGTGGTCAAATTTGGGTTTTTTGTTTTATTTTTTAAACAAGGGATTTAACACTTAACACTTTTCTGAAAGAATGTTTTATATACCTTGTACGACATATACAAGCTAACTCAACACAATGGTCATATATGAGAACCATATACTTGTAAATTACATGTATATGTATATACGCAAGTTCACTAGTATAAAGTGCAATTTCCTTTCTACTTTTCCTGGCATATTATGCTTGAAAAAATAAAATTTGTCACTTATTTCACAAACGTATTTCAAAATAATGCCTGCAGCTACATTTTGAAGTGCTGACTTTTATTTTCTTAAGGTAATGACAATAAGCAATCATATTTTTATCCATTTCCTAAAGACTGAAATCCTACACAAATCAATTCCTCTAAACTTCAGAAGTGATTTACACACCACCTTGTATTAGAAGGGATATTTCAACTGGCAATTTATGTACTGTTTGTCCATGCAAAAGTAACGACTAATCACATAAGAGTTAAGCATTAAACCTGAGCATATGAATACAGGGCCCTTGCCTCCATGTTTAGTTCAACACTCTCGCCGTCTCCCAGTAAGGTCTCTTGGTTTTTGTGAATGCTGGGTGTTCAGCAGCTCTGACTAAAGTAGGTAGGAGATAGAAATGCCCAGTGTTTTCGCAAATATGGCATTATCCGCCAGCTGCTCTTGTCCAGGCACCTGAGATTTGGAGCTATGTGTTTTAGCTTTTTATGCAAAGGGTTTATTTACCTAAATGTGAAAAATTCTGACCTGTGGTTTTTTGCTGACGTCTTTGAACTTTAAATAGTTGATGTTGAAACAAAGCAATCATGGAAGCTCATGCATATTTATGACTCCATTCCTTAAAAATTTGATGTCTATTACAGCTCATCTCTTAGCCCATGGCCTCCAACTGGTTGTGCAAACTCCATGGTGCTACTCGCGCAAACTTCAAGTTTTAATTTCTTTTTTTAAAGTCTCCTCTCCCCTCTTCCCCCCATGCTTACTCTGTTGCATCTGCTTGTGTGAGCCTTTTCTAGTTCAAGCAGAAGTGCAAGTTTTAGTCGTAAGAATAAAGTGCTCAGCATTACTTCCAAAACTTTCAAAAGATTGGTTGTTTCACTCATACCTTTACACAGCAGAAGTAACCTGAGAGCCTACCAGAAACATAGGCAGTCTCAATAAGGTAATGGGGTCAAATGAGCTCATGCCTTACAGATAGGAAGAGAACTGCGCATTGCATTTTTATAGATAAAAAGCACAGAGTGTTTTAATGTAAACAGATTTCTGTTTAATATTTTGGCAAACTGTTGCAAAGACCAAACTACGCTGAGCCAAAATGACTTTCGGCATGGTACAGTTAGACCAGATGGCCACGTGTTCTTTTCTTATTTAGATGAGACTTTTCCTTTCAATAACATCTTTCTTCCTGACCTGCTTAAAAATTCCAGCGAATGAAATCAGCACAGGATTTTCAATTCTAATTGACCATGTGCAGAGGAAAGGCCAGTAGAGAAATCAGTAGGGCCATTGTAAGGCACACTGCATCAATCTCCCCTTTGTCCTGAATCTTTTCTAGCATGAGCTAAAACAATTAAGAATATTTAATTTATATTATTTGTACAGCAGCAAATCTAGTCGCGTTCAGGCAAAAATCCTTGCAAGTTCCTCTTTTACAAACGCGTACAACAAAGAATACGTATGTCTATCACACACCAAACAGGTACTCAGCATCATTCAATTGCCAAATATTCAAGAAAAATAAAAACCCTCAAGCAAAGAGTGAACAAAAAAAAGGAAAGGTGTGGGTGAATTAAAGCATGAACTGCTTTGCCCTTTCTAATGAAGTCAGAAGACGTGAAGGATATGGTAGTTCTCACATTAAAAAAAAAATTGAAAATGTCAGAAAAATATAATTTTCCACTGTCCAAAATGCTCACCCTTAAAACATCTATAATCTTCAATTGCTATTAGTTTGCCTACATAGATTTTACAAATACATACCCCACCCACGCTATGCGGGTTGGTGATCACGGTCTCACTCCTGTCTGTGTGATCTACATGCAAAGTACAGATTGTAAATACTATATATATCACACACAAACATTATCTACAGAAATATGCACACAGGTGACATCACTACAGTCTTACCTACTATTTTATTTGGATTTAGTGAGATATCTGTGGAGTAATATAACAATATTTCTTGAGATTTAGCAAGTAGAGTGTGCAAAAGACGCATGAGGTCCTACCCATACGTTTACATAACCCATGGATAAGGTAAGTGGTAAAATGAATCCTTTAGAATAAAAGGGAGGAAAAAAAACAATTGAAAACAATACAGAGCAAATTTGGTTGTTGGGGCTTTTTTAATTTGTTTTCTGGGGTTTTCTGGTTTTGGGGTTTTTTTTGTCTTTTTTTTTTTTTTTTTACACAAGAAAAAAAATTAGCAACAGATTTGTTATTCTTGTACTATTTTGTACAAATTCCCTCTACTATTCCCAGTTTAGTTTAACATTACACTTGAGTGGTTGATGGTTTCAGATTATCACTATAAGCTTTAATCAAGAAACAACCAAACATCTCTGGAAAATAATTTCTGAAAAATAATTATGAAAATGGGTTCAATAAGATATCCTTCTTTTCTTCAGTTGAATCAGGTTTTCATTAAAACCCCAATCACTTTTTAAACGTAAGGTGAAAAACAATCCGGGAGAAAATGCAGTGGGCAGCATGGCCTTTGCTATACGTCAAGCATGCAGTCCAAGTAACATGTGCGTGAAGAAACATGCCTGAGAACATAAAACAAAGCCCAGACTTCGGGACTGGCCAGACAGACATGGTAAAAGGTCTGGTTTCAGCTCTCCAGCAAGATGCTTTGTAGCCTTGGGCAAATCATTTAACTGCCTGGCTTCTCATCTACGTCATATGAGCAGAATTCAAGTTTTGAATTTGTGATTATTATTGTGAGGTTGGCATTGAGATACCACAGCAAAGGGTTCTGGAGACACCTCAGATGCTTGAAAAGAATATAAAATTCCAGACAGAACAATAGTCTTTTTTTGTTGTTGTTGTTGTTATTAAATCAGGTCATTTTTGGTGTGGTATGTCTATAACTAGACAAGATACAAAACTTGTTTCTCAAGAGGTTCAGATAACTCAGTTCTAGCTTAATTTTCTTAAGTTTTTCATGTACTTGAACATTCACTTTTTACTTTTTGCTAACATACAACAAAACATCAGAATATAGGATAAACGGAAGGTACTACTCCATCTGTAATGATGCGCTATATTTAGCATAAAGTGCTGTCATGCAGGGCCTAACACCAAAATGCTGACTCCTGTAGAGTAATGGCTTATTTAACAGACTGTCCCACGGTACCAGTGAGACTAACTGCAGGCTAAAATGCTGCACTGCATGACCAGGAGTACCAAACCTCAGCCCTAGACATTTACTACCTCCAGTATTTGTGCACCAAGGATCTGATCTCGTAATGGCGTTGAGCATATTCTTACTTCTAAAGCCTGAAGGCGATCTAGCGAACGACTTCCATGCTCAAAGTTCAGCACATGCTTAAAGGATTGTGCTGAAATAGGTCTTTAATTTCTACAGAATTCTTTGCCACGAGAAGTAAATACCTTTGCTGGGTTCTGCCCCCTTCACTGGTGGTCATTAAACTGTGCTCCCCGTTTCACCTTTCTGTTTCTATTGATGATGCTTTGATTCCCACCGTTGAACAGACCAAGTTAGAAACCCTTGGGCAGCAACTCTAAAAATCACTGCACAGGAACAGAAATCAGTGGGCCTGAAGGTGATCATGAGATTTCACAGAAGATTTTTTTCAGGCCGCCATTTTGTGACTAACCAAAATGACAGTGTTGCATACATGGAACTGAAAACTTTGTTTTCCCTCCATGACCAAATATGAGGAATCTCTGTGCGAAAGAATAAAATAATTTTCTGCTGAATGTTTCTACTAATCAATATTCATGTACACTTTGAATGAAATAGACTTTCAGCTATCTTTTGTCAGTGCTCTTCAGGAGTTGTAAATATTAATTAAGAAAAAGGCAATGTGGCAGATCTGCTGGTCATCTCGGTGGGTTTGCAGAAGGGTTGGGGTAGTGAGAAGCGGGCGAGAGGCAAATATCCCGTGTAGAAGTATGGCCTCATGCAGTGCTCGGAACGAGGAGAGGAAGTCAGCAAAATGTGCGCAGTTACGTGCAATTGATGGGCTGTATTTCACCAGCCTATTTTTACTGTCAAGGCTCCAGACTATATTAGGACTCTTTCCAGTCTCTTAAGCCATGGGATGTGGATAATGGGATCAGATAAAATGATTAAAATCACTTTAGTCTCATGATTTCAGCTAGTAAGCATAATAGATGCAAAACTGAAAGACTTAATTGTATGATAAAAGTACAAACACCCCTTTGTGTTTTACCTCTACATTTTTCCAGTTTAGAGAAATAATTGATGAGGTTTTTTTGTTTGTTTGATTAAAAAAAATTCAACAATGGCAAGCAAGATGATTATTTTCTTGCTGCGCCCCAGTTGAAACTGGTTTCATCTATCCAAACAAATAAGCTCACAAGAAGTTGTAAAAACAAATTTTATACTACATCCCATGAAATATTTTACATAAAGTCTCTGCTTAAGAAGCTTCAGAAAAAAGCATGCATTTAAGTTGTTTACAGAGTTTGATAACTGCCTTTTTTTAGAAATAAGTCTGATAAGACATTCTGGGAAATTATCTATACACTGAGTTTCTGCAACTGTTTTCAAGCATTATTTTTCAGTTCATTTGAAACCACTTTTCTAAGAGAATAATTTGCAAAAAAGGATTTAAAAAGATGAGAAGTCTAGTGAACGACAACAGTGAGGAAAAGCAGTTCCCAAGGTTGATTAAAAGACATAGAAAGGGTTAAAATTTCAGATCTTTATGTAAGAATTAAAAATGAAAGGAGAGATAAAAAGGGGGAGAAGGGGGGGAAGAGCTAAGCTGCTGGTGACTTGAGTGTATTTATGGATTACTATGTCCTGAAAAGAAGAAAACCAGAGTTGTAAGATGACACTGCAGGGGTTGTCTGGACTTTTCACCGAGTGTAAAGTCTGTTTAGTCAGTGTCTTAATGCCTAATGCTGACCTTTGCCCTCTTCACTCCTCCCTGCTCCAGGTGCAACATTTTTGCAAGTGCTTTAACATTATTGGAAAGTTTGTGCAGGTTTCACAGGCTGCAAAGTGCACAGAGCATTTTACACAGCAACATCCATTACACACACCCAATATCAAGGCTTAGCACATTTTTTTTTTAATCTTAAGTACACACAATGATTTGTTTTACACATTTTCCCTTATTAGTTATTACTGCGTTAAATTAATAAAAACAAAAGCTTTTCTGTAAGGGTATGCCATTTGCATAATTCTATACAACAAGATACAAGATTAAGTTTAAACTCACGTCGCATACTCCCCAGCACTGTGAATTATAGCAGGAGTACGCAACGTATGCCAGCAACGCTATTGATCTCTCAAATTAATTCTCTTTGCTATGGAAATGGGACTCAAAAACAGAACCCATTGCTACAAAACAGCCAAGGCACTTCAGCTGATTTTCCTCAGAAATAAATTGATTTCTTGTACAGTTATTAATTATATCAGGACTGATATAAATTTTAAAGAAAAACACATCAGTTTTACAGACTAATAATAAAAAGACCTAAACTACATAAGGTCTGTATAATTTCAATTTTGATTTACAAAAATAAAGAGTGTAGTAAAATGTATATTAAATATGAGATGCTGTAAATTCTACAGTTGTCAGTGATGCAGATAATATAAAAGATAGCAAGCGCATAGGTAATGTTTATTCATCTATGCCTTATATTTAGTAGATGGTTGCTAAGTATTTTGAGGGCTTGCAATTTGACTTTGCTGGGAAGAAAGTATAAGCTGGGTACCATCATCTTCGAGACATTACAGATTTCGTGTTGTTTCCGAAAAGCCCACCATGGGCATTCCTGCCACTGTGGGCACGGAACCCTTTTTCCCCATTCATATTGTGCTGCAGGACTGACAGCTTCTTCAAATGTGGGCCTGGCATTTAAGATCCATAAGTTTTCCACCTTACGATACCATCTACTGAAACGCACTCTATACAACTGCAGTGTAAAGCTTACTGGAAATACAAGGCTGTCCAGTACATGTTTCCCGCACTTTGTGATCTATACCAGCTAACTATGCCTAAAAAAAAAATTAGAAATTATGATTTAGACATTTAAAAGCTTTAAATAACTGACTTCCCCCGCATTCCTTCCTCTCTGAGCTATGCTGCGAAATATTCATTAAGCTGAAGGAAAAGAGGAAAAGGATTGGTTTAAAAGAGGTGAATAGCAGCAGGTAGTCTTTATGGACAACCTTATTAGTCAGAACTGTCTAGCCAAAATAACCCAGGATAACACATCTTCTAGGTATGGCATTACTTCAAGGTGAGACTTGCATAAAGAGAGGTCTGATGAGGGTTTACATTTAGGGAACTTCCATGACAGAGATGTGTTTGGATCTGGACTAAAGCATTTGTTTTACTGGATTCTCTTTCAGATATGACAAGCAGCCTGCAGCATACTGTGTCTTTCTAAAAGAATATTTTGTCGTTTCCCTATGACATCTATATATAAATTAATTTAGGCCATCTTCCTTATCTAGCTAGTTTTAATGGATTCGGTTTTGGAGAGGTTTTTTCTTTAAAACAAAACATGGATCTTGCTATACTAGTTTATTCTAGGAGTAGGCACAGGTCAAGGGATCAAAATATTCTGGGAAGTGCCCTGAAAGAGTTTTCTTACGCTCTTTGATTTCATCTGTAACATTTGGACTAGAAGAAAATCAAGGGGGAAAAAAAAAAAAAAAAAAGAAAAGTTGTTTATTGCATGACAGACTATTTCTAGATCTGGGCAGCTTTGTCTCAGCACAAAGAGTGCTCCTGTTCACAGTGCAGCTGCTAACAACTCATCAACACTCCTTGTTTAAGAGTAGGGTACAATTAGAAGTCAAAACTTTAAAGAAACCTGAAATGTTATTATTGTAGTAAGCTATGCAACTGGATTTGATTTCTAGCCAGACTGTATCCCTTTGCTCCTGACACTGTTTACAAGACATATTTAGTGCAGGTGGTACTCTCCTTAATTTCACTGAAGGTCAAATGTACTTGTCATAATTGTATTTTTTGCACAGCTGAGAATTCAACTACTTCTGTAGACTGAAAACAGACATTGTTTCTGCAAAGGAAATGTACAGTACTGAAGAGTTCGACTTGAAATAAACAGAATGAAATAATTTTTCACACTGTTTTCTTCTACTATCTCATCGAGATCATCACTTTTGAGGTTGCCATGTATCGGTGGAAGCAGCCATTTGAGTACTTACACTTACAGAACTTCAGAATCCTTGTCTGGAAAAAGTGGTTTCATTTGTCTTGCTTTAGGTGGCTACTATGAATCTTTTTCAGGACTGCAATCTGAGATGAAGTTCATTTAATGTTTGTAAATGACTGATTTTTACAATGATTTGCAAGTATGAAATTGAATAAAACTGAAATTAGTCAAGTTTCTAATTTAAGTAGAGAAAAGAATAGATAACCAAAAATACAAATTCATTTAGACTTCTGCTATTTTGGATCATCAAAATCATGTCTTTCAGAAAGACTCATATAAAGCTTATTCTCTCTAAATTCTAAACTGATTTGTTAGAATTGTTACACACCATACCAAATCTGCAGAAAAAAATAGCATGGTAGAAGCAGGACACTATTCTTGTGTCTTGATTCATTTACCCTTATGAATTATCAGTCCCTTCTACACACAATAAGTGCACCTAAAATACAGGAAATTGTCCATTGAACCTACTTGTTCTGTGAATACATATTTCCCTCATCCTCTAACTTATAATAATTCCTAATGTCTTCACTAGGCATTTTACCTGAAGAAAGGAAATTAAAGCAAACCATCTCTGAATTGTGCTTGGTTTTAAAGTTCTTTTCCATGTCAGTTGAAACAAGCCATAACAAAAAAACAGGTGTCTCCTTCTGTAATTCTTATATAATACTTCAGTCTTGCATAACACTTAAAAACCAGTTTTCTTCCAGTAAACAACTCCTAATATATCATAGACATGGAAGAGAAGAAATCCTTCCTTCCAGATCCTGTGCACCATCAGGATCAGAGCTCAGGTGTGCTCTAGAGCATCAGTTCACAAAATTCTAAAACTACAGACAGATTTCCCCTTGTGAAGTCCATTCCCTGGTGAGCTGCTTCTTATCCACCTCTTCTACCCCCAGCCAACCCGCTTCTTTAAACCACTCTACCCTGAATCACTGTATTCCTCTGCAAAGAGTAAGATGTAAAGATGTAAAAATTGGAGCTGGTTGCCATAAATATGAAAAGTTACCCTAGCTAGGTTGAGTTTTGTTATTTTACTTAAAAGCATAAATGCAAGTAAAATAGTGCCTTTTTGTGGGGCAGTTCACTTTCAAAGATACATAAATATTTTTCTTAAATTGACACAAGAAAGATTAGGACTTCAAATCTACAGTTTCATTATTAGTGGAAACCTCAAATAAATAACCAGCTTGCAATCTGATTAGCTTCTCTTTCATAATTTTCCTACTTGCAAAATTAGAGACAAGTTTCCTCAAAACGCAAAATAGTACAGTAAACAAGCATTGTCTCATGAAATTTCAGTACATCAAAGTGTGGGACATTGTTACTTCAATCTGTGCGATTCATCTGACATTTTGTTTCTAAATCCAAGCTTCCTCTTTCCTCACCTCGTTGGTGACTCATGTACTTCACTTTTTAGTTTTATTTGTTTATTATTATTAAGTTTTACTGGTTTATTTTATGGTTAAATTCACATTTCAATTCTACAAAACATGGGGTTAAAAAAAGAAAAAAGATCCCTCTAACCAATATCCTCTGCCAGTTTTGTACGTATATTCAGGGAAAAAAGTTTACATCACTTCATTTAGAGAGTCATTCATCATGACTATTCTATCAGTACCAGTATTCTAGCTGAAGTTTTCAGGCTCAGTGGCAAAATTCAGGTAACTTAATTAAGATCTTTTCCATGAAAAAGAAATTAAAATCTATTGGTCATGTTAATGAAGGAAGTGAAACCCAAGTTACTTAAAAGCTGATGAAGTTCATATCCTTTTCAAAGAGGAATTAAGAGGCTTTTGCTGAAAGACTGGTTTAAACTTGTACAATACAAAAATTCCTGAACTATAAGAAAGAAATAGGTCAAAGGAAACAGAGACTAACACTGAATGTGCATCAAGTTCATGAACGTATTTCTTGGTTGCGTAACTGTTTGAGCTGGTTCCCCAAGGGAGATGGCAACACACCTGTACCCACGCAGGTCATTTTGTACAACTAGCCCAGGGGATCCCATTTAGCATCATCCCAGCAGGCTTCAGTGGGTTAGGACTCCATCGTGTTTCCAACACAGCCCTGGTGGAAGGAGGCTGATGCCTTGCATACACAGATTATGAGAACATCAAGGCCACTGAAAACACCGGAGGGGCTTGGCTGGATTCACAAACTTTTTACTGTATTAAGACCTAGCTCTCTACTCTGTTCTCCTCCAATGCCTGCACTGCTATGCGGTGCCTATGTCCTGTACTTTTCTTCCCTTCTTTGGGATTTATTCAGAACAGACAGCAATGATTTCCTGCTGGATGCCCTCAGGATTCACTGCGTGTTTTAAACATTGCAAAGGGAGAGCAGACAGTCAAGAAAATTTGAGACTTTTATGGGAGAGGGGGTTGTGGCCTTTGGCTACAAGATCTTAATGAGCTTCCTGCTCCTTTTTTCCTTAGCTCTCTACAACAGGAGGTGGCAAGCATAACGAAGACTAGAATTGTGCATCCCTCCTTGCCAAAGATTTGTCATCCAGTATTTTTAAATTTAGAAACTTAACTTGGCTGGCATTTCTTCTACTGCACAAATGTAAAATAAGTGAGGTTAACATAGCATGAAAGAGAAATGTGGGGGAGACCTACTTCTCAATTGTTCTGTTTGAAAACATACTTTATTTCGTGACAAGCAATAAGAGTCACTGAAAAAGGCATTCTGCATTGAAAGATATTGGGCATTCTTCATTATATGAGACTATTTCTGAATGAAGACCTTCTGTATTGTTTTCTATTTCCTTAAGAAGGCCTCAGACTGTACCAGCTGTCTAAACATATTTACAGTCTCTCCGCACTGCTGCAAGCCCACTGTAGTGGAATTTGTGTAAGGGTCAAAGGTAGCATAACTGAAGAGTTTTTGTTTTGGTTTGTTTTTTAAGACACAAGAAGATAGCCATGCATTTTCTGCAAACATAGCTATGCATATAGCTGGGTCATTATAGAAACATTTGTTAATCTGATTTGAGATACAACCTTTCTGAGTGACCTCTAACCATTTGGCAATTTTTTTTCTTTTAATGTAGTGTTATATTCTGCAGCTTGCTTTTGACTGACTGACTTTGTTCTCTACTGCCCTCTTTTTCCATTTTTTATTCTTTGTAAGATGCTAATTGAGCCACAAAAGCAAACCCTGTATCTCCCCGTGTACTTGCCAAGTTAATTTTACTTTTTCTTACTCATTTAAGTTGGGGGAAAAAAATAAACATTTTGGACCAGATGATACATCCACGTCTGAAGCCAGGAGCTAAGATGAGATCAGATCAAGCTTACCTAAAAGCAGATAAGCAATTACTGAATAACCAACAGAGCATATTTATCACTTGAATCAATTGCTCAAAATTTGACAGTTAATATCTTTTCTGAAATTGCTGTTTGGAGGATCCCTCCCCCATCCTCCAGGAAAGACATCTGGCTAGCACTGAATGGAGTTTAGTGTTTGAACATCCCATCTGGTTTCATCATGTTAACACATGATTCCAAGTCATTCAAGAAGTATGAACAATGGATATTGTATTCCATACAGTACCATGTGGATTTAATCTTTAAAAGATGGTGGCACTGTAGAACTCAACCTTTTAGTTAAAAGTCAAAACATTTCATGTACTGAAAACTTATTTCCCATAGCCTCAGAAAAGTCTCACTTTTTATCCTACTCTAAGAATGACAAGCAGACAATGTCTCCCTCATACAGTGCCATTCCCATTCTTACCTATCACAATACCTATCTTAATAAATCAAGAGCATATGTCCTAAACATGGCAGTGAAAAGCAACATTAAGACAGACTTTTTCACAAGAATACTTATTATTTTCATCCTCAAATTACTTCCAGATTGTTAAAAAACAAATGCAGAAGTTTGCTATGAGGCAAATGCAAGTAGGGCACCTTTGCCTTCCAGAGCTGGTAACTGTACCTTTGACTGAGATTAACAAAATCTACAAAGTCTCTCTTCAAAACAAATGGTGAGCAAGTGTTTTCTTCAACAGACCAGCACTAATCTGCCTCAGTGATGCTGAAAGAACGTCTCATTTCTCTCTCTCTCCTCTTGAATAAAAATTCAATTTTCAGTTAATATTTCTTATTCAAACATTTCTTTTACATTTATTTCTTCATAAGGATGATTGACGCATTGTCCTGTAACACTGATCTTAACAGGTATTTTCTGTATTTATTAAAGGATCCCTAGTAGGAACAAATACTCAATAAGTGGCTTGTTATGAAAAGTTAATAGAACTGATTTCAGACTGAAAGAGGATCACAGAAACTTCAGATGTAAGCAGGTATTTAAGTATTTGCTAGCTGTCCTTTAAGCCACCTAATAAAATTAGATTGCTCCATTTGAGCACTTGGGAAAGTGAATGGATTTTACCTGCTAGGGCAAGAAAATGGGGAAGTAAATACAGAGATTTGGGAGAGAAACATCTTTTTAGTGGAATGAAGCAGGGCAAACATGCTTTAAAATTTACATGTGTGATCATGTCATTTTTAAGTCAGATCACTGAATCCCAACTCACATTTTATTTTTGGAGTCAAGATTCTAAAATATTTGATTTCTCATCAGAAACCCCTGGAACTGGACCAGGAAGAGGGACTAGTTTATCCTAAAAACTGTGAAGCCAGAATCAGACTTGTGTAACAAGACATTATAGATTTGGCTGACGAGAAAAGACAAAGAGAATTCTGTGGAGGCTGATAAAGGAGATTAAATTACACCATCCAACTTTTTCTGAACTCTGTTGAAATGTATCCTTTCTTTAGTGTCACTACACTTACCAGCCAGTGAAGTAATTTAGATAAAAGTGGGCAAGAAAAGCAAAGTGGATCGCATGACATCAGGATTTTCACACCAACACCTAAATCAAAAGTTTTTAAGAGGCTACTGATGATGCTTAAAAGATCACTTTGCATTGTCTGGAAAATTTGTTTACCTGCTGTGTTGTTTCAGTTGACAAAACCTATCTAGAGGATCAGGACTACTTTATTTGGAAACAGAAGGGGCAAAAGAGGAAGAAATGTGCTCCAGTTTACTTTATGGAAGCGAATGAGTTCCTTGTGGGAAGAACTGGATAAGTTCACAGCAAAGCTGGGTTGAAGGTTAGCTGTATCAGTTGGAGATTTTATTTAAACCTGTGGAGATCATATAGACTGTTAAACCAGTGGATTATAAGGATTCAACAGTGTCACCTCTAGCTGATTACAGCAGGGAAGTTGCTGAACTCCCTAATTCGTGGTAAGAACTATAAAATGCACGATTGGAATAGAGATGATCAAACTTTGCTGTTTTTAACGTAGTGTCCCCACTGTTCCTATCATCTCTAATGATTAAATTATTAATATATCAGTGACTATGTTCATTGATGACCACCTTGGTTTTACAGAACTAAGAATTATTTGTTTCATTTGTCAATACTTCTATCAACTCTTTTCAAGTAATTCTGGTTGAGTACTCATTCAGCACAGATTTATGCAAGCTATAGCAGACAGCCTGTGTCAGAAAGTCTTCAGAGCCTGTTTGTCTAATTCAAGTACGCTGTCTAGAAAGGCATTGCTTTCGAGTACTCAAAACCTATTCATTCAGTTCCTTATGTTGGCAGGCACAGTGTCTCCAAAATACACAATACTTTTCTGTCTGTAATTATTAACATAGAAAGTGTTAGATACCTCCATCCATCATCTGTAACACCTGAATTAATACAAGCACTTGTCATGCACTAAACAGAAAAAGGGACACTGAAAAAAGGAACTTCAGGAAACTGAAGTCCTAGACTGAGTCTGCCTGAAAGCACTTTTAAGAGATTTTAGATTTCTATGGCCTTAAGACATGAAAAGTATGCAAGATCCTTGCTTAAAAAGAACAACTAAAAAAATTCCGTGTTCTAGAATTTAGGCAGTTGGTTAAATCTTGTTGGTTCCATATAAGCATTTTGTACAACTTGACTTTTTATAGCGGAGATGTTTGACTTCTCAGACCAGATCTAGAGTTACAGTTGGTTCTACTCATGATCGGTTTCACTTAAGATGTAGCAAGAGTTTCCAAAGGAGATAGAATTCATTCAAATGCTTTACTGCAAGTTACACCATGCTGGCCTAGCTAGACAACACAAACTTGGTGCCAAATGATCCTCAAGAAGATTAGCAATACATCCATTTAAGAGGGCAATAATACAGTGCCTGATAGAACTCGTTACTACAGCAGTTGTTCTCTGATTTGCGAGAAAACGTGGGATATTAATGGTAATTTTTTAGTTCTTGAACGGAATAAGGAGTATTTATTTATAGAACATTGTATTCAATTATCTTTCTCCTACCTATGATTTTTAATGTCATAAAAAATAGAATGCCTTCACAATTCTATTCTGCATTGGGGGGGAGGAGGAGTATCTCGGCATTTGATTTAAGTTTCAGCACTACAAGGAAAATAAATGGCTTTACTGAATGTATCTACTCTTGCTGGATATCTACACAGAGCTACCACCATTAACTGAAACTAACGGGTGGTCCTAATATGAAGCCTTGCAGTCTGAGTTCTAACTTGGACTTTGATTATTTGTAACTCATGGCTAGCCTTATGGAGGCTCTAAGTGCGTTATGATCCAAATAACTAAATTCAAACTTAAATCTCTTCTCCCTTCATTAATGCAACTAAAATATTTGTGCACTGCAGACATTTGAAATCTCAGTCTCTCCCTCTTGCTAATACAATCTTGTTTTCCACATATAAATGGCAAGCTGCCAATTAGGGAAGTACATGTGCTGCAATGCAAAGGAAAATAAGTAGATATGTCTGTATGTATTAACTACAAGTCAGAGTATTGTCTAGTGCAGCTGGAGTGAAAAACACTCCAAAAAAGCTAATTACAACTCCAGTCTTTATTATTGTAAGGGAAAGCTTTTGTGAGCTGGAGTTACATTCCTCACTACATCTTATTTCTTGGTTCTTGTCTTTCTTTGTTTTTCTTCTTCCACTGATTCAAGCTCTTGAATATAAAATTGTGTCAAAGCTATTAAAATAACAACAACAAAGTTATAACAAGGCAATTTATCAAACTATAGAACAAAAGAACAAAACTCTCTTCATTCATTCCATTACCTCTGCAGGTGAGCCTTTTAGTTGCTTTTAGCCATATGTAGAACACAATTCAAACAGACACCGGAATTTCATTAAAATATCTAATAAACAAAGCCTATTAGTATTGATTGAAACATTTTTATAGAGCTTCCTTTCCCCCTTCTTGGGGAAGGAAAGAGCAAGTTACTGGTGAAGCCAGCAGGAGACCCAGGTTCATCTGGGCTCCTGTTCCAGATTCAGAATGATGTAATATGAGAAACTCCGCTTATTCCCTGACTGCCAGACTGTGGGAAGGTATATTAAGATTAGTTCCCTTTATTCATTCTACTATAAAACAAAGCAAATTGAGACTATTTTGGACACTGCTATACAGTAACAAAGAAATCTAGGCAATTCTATATGGTATATCATACACACAGTTGTATATCACCCTCAAAACCTGGCAGTAAAAATCTAGATCAGGATACTGATGAAAACACATGAAGTTAACAAAACTAAAAAAGCCCCTATGTTCTCTCTCTGTATTTTCTGTCCAGGTGCTGTAAGTATTTTGTCCACCTACAAGGTCACCATATTTGCTGAGCCTGCTAAAATAAAAATATAACCATAATTATATTTTATTCATCCTCCTCTCTAGTTAAGAATGAGAGACTTAGCGTAACTAAATTTTGTGGGCTCTGTAATCTTCACATGACTGTGCTGCATTCCCTCCTCATGAAATGCTTGGCATCTTCTTGTGCCACACTACTCAGCATAAGCTGCTTTTCTGTAATTCGTAGACCACTTCTGTACAGGACCGTTGCCATTTTTCATTTGCAAAAGAAACTCTATGAAGTGATAGACCTTTCAGAAATGTAAAAAATGCGTCCTACTTTTAACTTAACAGAAAGTGGCATTTCATCTTATAGCCTTGCCAGTGCACTTGTTAGTAATGTGATGTGATGTGTCATGTAGGTTGAAGTGAATTTGTTTGCCTCAAGGATCAAGTGTCACTTCTCACCAAAAACGTAAGGAGATTTCACTTCATGTTTGACTCCCTAATTCACAAGTAGTGCAGTCTTTGAATATCAGCTTTTCTGTCAAGCTGGAAGACGGTGATTCATGAAGTTAAACTTCATGTGGGGTTGTACCATTTTTAAAGAAAACTCCTTCAGAAAACATTTCTAAGGATTAAAAGGGAATTTATAGTAAAAAACAGACACATTGACTCCAAAATAGCTGTTTCCCATTCAGCAGCAAATCGACTATTTTAGACAGATCTCTTCATTCTTCCTAAATTTCACTGAAATTTAATGTAGAACAGAGCTAGTTTTGAACTCAAAGTTCTGTGGGCTGGAAAAAGTGAGTTTTCTGCTTACCTGTGGTCATGAAATATTTATCAGTTTGCCAGTTAAAAAAAAATAGTGATGAATAGTATACAGTGATTCATTTCTATATGTGAAGGACTTCATATAAATTAGCAATCTAGCATTCAGTGGTCACATGTATTCAACATATTGAGTCATGTTACTTTATCTCACTCTCAGTCAGGCATAACAACGTGGCCTCCCACTAAGTTTAGTGTTTGAGGTACTTCTGGCCCATTACATTAAAGTTGCTTGACATAATTAACAACCCAAAATAGAACCAAATGCACAATTTGTGGGGAACTTTTGCAAGAAATCCTATGTGCAACAGTATCTACTGCATAATGTCCAGTAAAAAGCTTTTAGTCCATTTTGGACAAGTGCGAACTTTTATGCAAAAACACTTATGCAAACTTTTCAAACTAAATATCCAGTAAAACCATTTAATAAAACATAAAAATGCCCTAACCAGTCCTCCAGATAAAGTAGTTAATTTTAATAACAGAACTATCACATCCCAGATCCAAATCCAGTTTTTAGGTATTTTAAAAGAAAATTGCAATTGTTCAGAGGTATGCAAATTTATTCAGGGGAGGGGAAGGATGACTTTTGGACTTTGATTAGTGTAATTTTGTGGGGAAGAGGAAAAGGAATGAGAGAGTCAGCTCTGTATTTAAAATAATTCTTTTGCTGCCAGAAGATTCTGCCATCACAAAATAGGCGATACCTGGAACAAACCAGACAAGGTAAAGGTCTTCTCAACCTCTGCTTATGACCAGAGCTAAGCAAATGTGTAGTTGACAAAGGGCACTCGATAACCTTTTCCCAGGTCTTCGAAACCTTTGTCATAGTATTAGAGATAACAAGGCTTAAGAGATGCTACTCTTGTTGAAAAGCATCTTCAACAATTATCAAACTTATGGCAGGCTGCCATTTTCCAAGTCATGGAACTGTGCTGTTTGGACGTCAGGCATTGCAGGGGACTTCTCACAGAGAAAACCCCCAGGTTTCACAGGAATTTGGCAGAATAGCCTATTACCACAGCCTTTACCTTCCATTTTAAATCTTTTTAAAAGGGCTAGGTAGATGC
>NW_008795702.1:1164631-1165470 GCF_000699145.1 Aptenodytes forsteri | reverse complement strand
GGTTCTCAATGCATTTTAAGGCAGAAGGATCAGAATAACAATTTTAAAGAAATAATCACTAAAAAGATATATAATTACATATTTAAGAGGAAAAACATAATTAACAGTTAATAAAATAAAATAATGAAAGGAACACAGAGCAGGTCTCAGTTCACTAAGAACTACTTGTGTTTGCAGAGAGAAATTTTGCCTAGAAGCGTGCAAAACGCAGAGTCATAGCTCTCTTCTGCAACATCAGAACTCAGCCTCATGAGGTACAATGTTTTTGCTGGATACAGAATTATTTAAAACTTTTTTTCTAGTTAAAAGAATTAAAATGAACTGTTAAAACCTCTTCAATGAACCAACGTCACTACAGCAGGCCATAGTATCTGCAGTGGCAGTAACATTTGCCAGGGCATGCACTGTTCTGCCACCATTATCAGAGCGACTTGTGATGGAGGAACACAACTTGTGTTGGTTGGAAGGCCAAATTCTTCCAACCAACCAAGACTCAGTATACAATAATATATGCCCCCATAGGTTTTTGTTCCCCTCCCAGCTATAACCTTTATTGCAGGTGAAAAGCAGATTTAAATTCTGGAAGTGAAACAAGATACCGGGGCAACCCCCGGTATCACTACAGGCTGGGGGATGAAGGGATTGAGAGCAGCCCTGCCGAGAAGGACTTGGGGGTACTGGTGGGTGAAAAGCTGCAACCCCTGGTATCAATACAGGCTGGGGGATGAAGGGATTGAGAGCAGCCCTGCTGAGAAGGACTTGGGGGTACTGGTGGATGAAAAGCTGGACATGCGCCAGCAATGTGCGCTCGCAGCCCAGAAGGCCAACCGTATCCTGGG
>NW_008795702.1:1140819-1164476 GCF_000699145.1 Aptenodytes forsteri | reverse complement strand
AAGAGAAGGCTTTGGGAAGACCTTCTTGCAGCCTATCAGTACTTAAAGCGGGCTTATAGAAAAAATGGCAGCAGACTTTTTAGCAGGGCCTGTTGCGACAGGACAAGGGGGAATGGCTTTAAACTAAAGGGGGGTGGATTTAGACTAGATATAAGGAAGACATTTTTTACGCTGAGGGTGGTGAGACAGTGGCACAGGTTGCCCAGAGAGGTGGTGGATGCCCCATCCCTGGAAACATTCCAGGCCAGGTTGGACGGGGCTCTGAGCAACCTGATCTAGTTGAAGATGTCCCTGCCCACGGCAGGGGGTTGGACTAGGTGGCCTTTAGAGGTCCCTTCCAACCCAAACCATTCTATGATTCTAAGATGGAGAAACACTGAAAAGTATTTCATGTCCTAACTTGAAGGCATGGAGCATTTACATGGTAATGCCTATATATGCTAATTTAATTAGTAAAATGAAGGTATTACATACCATACTACTCAAAAGCAAGACTCACTGCATGCACCAAAATATTGTTCAACATACTGTGAAGAAAATTATTTATTAAAAATTTCTTGTTGAATAGTATGATTTATGTACTTATGAAACAAGTTTGCCATATCAGTCCCACTTCCTATACTAACTTTACTCAAGGAAAAAAATATTGTACAGAGGTTGGCAAAAAAAAATAAAGTGTAATGTCTGTGGTTTTCTTATTTAACAAAACTCCTTTCCTGTATCATAAATGAAGGCTTCCACTACACCTATGTCAAGTATACAAGCTAATAAAAGAAAAGAACTTTCAAAGAAAAAAAAAAAAAGAAAAAGTGCTGGCTGCTGACAAAAAAGAATAAAACTTGCTGTTTGTGAGAATGGAAAATTATCCCCATTCAGGAAAAAAAGCAGTGGAAGAGGAAAGTATCCTGACCTTTATTCTGACTCCCTAGATGCTTTGCTATAAAAACAAAAAATCCACTTATTTAATTGGCCACATTATAATTATGTTACCTGGAAGAAATAATACTTCTGGAAAGAAGCAGCCCGATGTAGTTATAAAATTCCTTTACGAGAACATTTAAGTAAACAAACAAAAATCCAGTTTCATCATAACATATTACCATCTCCTGGCTTTTCAAAAAAATACAGGTAGCTGTGTTTAAAGGAGTGAGATCATACACAGATTTGATGAGTCTAAGCTTAAACTAGGACATCAAGAAATAATAATAGCAGCAGGTATTCCCTTATTCCTCTGCTGCAAAAAAAAGATGCAACTCCTTACTACACATTATTACTTCCTCCTCTGATTGACAGTGGTGCATGTCAGTTTGAGTCTCTGATGGTTGAAATGGGTATCACAAGAAATTTTGCTTTTGTTTTTAAATTATTGTTGTACGTAAAGCAAAATCTTCCCTTCCAGGATCAGCATTTGGAGTATTGGCATTTCTCTCTCTTTTTTTTTTTTGACGCTACTACTGACTGTCACGGTAGAGAGAGCAGTGAGGACTCCCAGGGCATTGCCCCTCCCTTCTCAACCCCTTCTAGGTTGTATGACAGAGAGAAAGACTTCAGAGAGCCAGGAGTCTTCTCCACTCTATAGCATCAGCTAGCTTTTTCTGCTGAAATAAGTGTCTGTCACTTTACAGAAAATAGTATTTTAAAATCTTTTAATGCTAACAAGTATCTTCTGTTCCACATTTTACAAACAAAAAACCAAAAAGTTTAAACCTTTTTTTTTTTTTTTTAATTGAATCTCTAAAGTGAACACCTTTGAAAATTAAATGCCTAAGCTCACATATCCTATTGGGAATCCATAGTTTTTACCTGCTGGTAGCCCAGAACATTTTTTCTTTTGCATTGCTTACCAGCAGCCTGGAGAGCTCCTATGCACAGTAGGGTGAACTTTCCAAAAGCTGGCCAGTATTAGTTGTGGTAAAAGTAACATTTCAGGCAAATTCTTTAAGTCATAATCCATCTGCATGCATCTTCTTTCACACATTCACAGCAGTTTACAGTATTTTCACCTATACAATCATTATTTCATTTAAAAAGAGGATGAATGGGAATACCTTCTTTAAATTGTGTGCCAAAATTAGGTTACTGCTTAAAAGAAATAAACAGAGCTTCCCAACTTCTGTGAATTAAAGGGATTTTCAAAACAATTCCTACCCTAATGTGAAGCACTATAAAAATAAACCCTTTGAATACTTAAATAATAATCTGGAATGTAATTAGAAACCTTAAAATTTGAAGTTGAATGTAAATGCATTTTCCTTCACTTTTCTTCTAGTTAGGTTTCTTATAATAAGCCTACTGCTGAATCAGAAATAAGCTTCTCTTCACCCTTGAGTAAATTAGACAATCAAAAATATTTTAGAAAGTTGGAGAAGGAATGCACCAGGTCCAATCACAAACACCAAGAAAATATGCTCAAAGTAATTAAAAATCCTAGAGGACAAAAAGAAATATTGTGTTAAAAGGTGTGATATAATCAGGGTACCTACAGTTACTTTGAACATTGCAACTAACAGAGTGGGCTTTGCATAATACCCTATAAAAAAACCAGCCTTCATCCTTTTGGAAAAAGGCAAAAGATGATACTTCCAATACTATATGTAATAAACAGGAAATCTAGATAACATCCTGGAAACTGCTACTTATCAAGAGTTTCACGTGGAAACTATGTACCTATAAGGTTTAAGATAACAGAATTCTGCTACCAGTACCCAGTCCTGTTAGGACTGTAGTTTTTCATATTAGCATCTTTTAGATTAAACTGGGTCTATATCAGGAACCAAATTTTACACTATTCTACTATTTACTATACTTGTTACTCTCTTTGAAATATGTATTTAATCCCTCTACATGTACCGGTGCACACAACACCAGTAATGTATAATCTGACAATTCAAAGAATTCAAACTGTCCACTGATGGGTCACCTTTCTTTCTAAAAGAAGCACCCTAAACATGAAAATTTCTTCCTTAGTTATGCAAAACGCACATCAAAAGCTGAATACAAGGATTAGGCTTGATATGAAAATTCTCTCTGGGATGTGCAATTGAAGATACTCAAATTGCTTATCAAAAAGGCTTGTATATTGTTTTCTTTTTATTTAGAGAAATTTCTAATCCTAGATCTATTATGTGCAGCATATAAACACCTGATTTTCAAAGGTCCCAAATAAATGAAGAATTCACACAATTTTCTTCAAAGCTTTGCTGTGTAACGTGAATTTTTTTTGTGGTAAAGAAAATGCACCTTGTCCACAATAAACTTCCCTCAGGAACTGACTAGTTATTACAGTTCTGAGCTAGGGAAAAAACTTGACATAATACCTTATAGTTACCCTGAAAGCACACCTTCAACAGTTGCCTTTTTTACTTTTTCCTATTACAATAGTCATTTGAAGTGACATCTGAGATATCTATTTGCAGTAAGAACCCAAGCACTTGTGTCAAGTAGCACCGTATTCCATAAGCTGTCTCACTTAAAAGCTGTAAGTCTAGCTGGATACTGGCATGTATGATTCAAGGTGACAGAACTCAGTACTTAGCAGGGGAGGGAAATGCATGTAGAAAATAACAGAAGTTCAGTTATGAACTATGGAAATATATAACCTCATTCAGTTGAATGGAAAAAGCCTATGCTTAAAGTTAGGTACATGTGCTCAAATCTCTCATTTAATGAGTCAACAATAAAAGAATATTGCCAGTAAATGTTTTAACCTGACCAGGTATTGTAAATACTGTGTCTTCTCTTTGGATATAGTCTGTTGCTTTCATAGTATCAGCTACAGTCAGTGGAAAAAATAAACAAAGTTATGGGATACAATGTTGGGATATCATCTTTGAATTTACTGAATTCCTTCCAAAATGCCTTATGGACGGACTATTTAGTATTCATCGCCATGCTTCTGTACGGCAACGGCTGTTAATCTTCTAAAACGTACAGAAAAGGAAAAACATTAGCTCTACAAACAGGCTTATTTTGGCCTATCTTGTCATTTTTAGTAGATGAGCTGTTGGGCTTTCTACAGGAAAAAAAATAATTCTAGTAGTTAACTGTAAATTAAATAGCCAAAGTAGGAATTTACTGTCTAGTGTATCTAAGAATCAGTGAAACAAATTCACTTTTCTTCTCTTTTCAAGGTCAGCACTAAGATGACATACAGTCTGTATGACACAGTTGTATCATATAGTCAACATGCCAGACGATGAACCCATAATTTAACAAGCTCAGACTTAAGGTCCAGCACAAACACAGAGTTAAATGCGCTTTCCAGTGCTTCTGAATATTACATTCAGTCATCGCTGCTCCCTAGAAAAACAACCGTCCCCCCAACCACACACAGAGAAACCTCCTCCTTTTCCTCCCCCTCTCCCCCCCCCAGCGTAATCCAAAAACCAAAGTAAGTCATAAGTATGGCAGACAAGGGCAAGACTGAATTTTTGTCATTGCAATGTGGAGTTACTGAAATGACCTTAACAGCTCAGTGAGATAAATAGCACTGTTCTGGTTTTACACTGGTACAGAAGAGATGAGGATCTAACTCCCCTTTTGTTGTTTAACTGATTTTAACCAGAGGAATTGGGGAGGGGGAGGGAAGGGTTTCCAACTACTTTCTGAAAAGGTATCTTTGAAGGGAAAATACAGTCTTCAAAAAGGAAGAAAATTAAAAGCTTTTCCTCAAGTTTCCTTTCATTTCTTATCTTCCTAAAATACATATATACAGTTTGTTCCAGGAAATGTCTGAAATGCCTTCTGGTAGCTTTTAAATAAACACGAAAATCTCCTTTTGAGTTCAAAGAGTTTCAAATAATGACAGGGAAGAGTTCTTGGACTGTAACACAGATGTAAACAAAGGTCAAGAATCACTCTCAATAATTAAAATGCATTATCGTTACTTTTGGACTTTTAGCCTGCTATCACATAACTGAATTAGACTTGAGCAAAGCTCTAATGCGCTTCCACAAAAATCTTTTCCTGTACACTAAAACCAACAGACCTCAGCTACATTTCTCAGCTAGGAGCTAATGTTTCTGGGTACACGTTACTGTTGCAGTTTCATTTGTCAGTAAAGCCTTATTTACTTGCTTCCTGTTATTAATTATGGGAAACAGGATCTCTTCAAACTGTAGGAGAGGCTCTTTTAACTCCTGTCTAGACTTTCAAGACAAAATATTGACGAACCCTTTAATGTTTGTGCAGAGACACAAACTGAGTGGAAAAAACCATCGTTACCTCAAACAGCTTAAGACTCCTTATCACACATTCACAAAAAAAAAATCCTTTAAATCACTTGGGCTCACATCCTTATTGTTAGTCACTGAAGTAAGGTTTTCTTTCATAGTTGGATACTTTCTTCATCTGTCACACTGATTAATTAACAGCTCACAGTATGAGCCCTGAGCTTAAATAGCCTACTGAAACAAGGAGGAGAGATCAACATTAATATTCCATAAAAAGCCAAAGAGGAAAAATGCTTGCTTTAGTATGAAGGGATCTGTCTTCTAATAAAAAAAAATTAACTAATTTCTGTTTGGTTACATTACACAATGTGATGAAAGCGCATGGCCTGCGAGGGAAGATTGCGACGGAGGATTAGGACAAAAGTTAGAGAAGACTTTAAATGTTTTAAATTAAGCTATTGGTTGGAAACAACCAGGCCTTGAACACCAGTGAAATAATTTTCATCACCGTTAAAAAAAGCCAGTTTATCAACATGCAATAAACAAGTCTATAAACACAGTACTGTTGCCTGTACAGATATATGGGGGAAAGGCATGCAATTACATGAAATGGAGAGCTGCTAAAACCTTAAACCTAAAGCTGTTTTTAGCTGAAACATTTGTAGTTTCTCCCCCCCCACACACCTTTCCCAAACTGTTACAGTCCGGCAATTATTTCAAGAGTTTGACTTTCAACAGCTACGAGCTCTCCCCCTTTTCTAAGCCCCTCCAGTACTGCTGAGTGGACAAAAATTACAGATGCAAGAAAAGCTGACAAATGAGTGCAAGGCCCCTCCTCTCCAGTGCCTCGACAGTCGGAGCTCCTGCCAAAACATGCCTGAAAGCTAGTGAGGAGACAAAGACACAAAGATTCCATTTTCTCAGGGAAAATAGATTTCATGTAGAAACTACCAGGGAGAAGAATAGCACACTGGCACGTGTGTTGTTTCAAAAGCAGAGCAGGAATGAATGTTTCAAGAAAAAATGAAATCATATTTGATTATTCAGTAAGCTCAACAAATGCTGTTTAACACAGCTTTTTTTAAACTGCAAAGTGCTACACAGGGGGTGGGAGGGGGGAAGCTCCCATAAAGCTGGAAAAATATTTTCAGTCATGGAGAACCTTCAGTTCAGCACGATCCAAGCTAAGAGTTCACCACTGTTGCTCTAAATCATCTCCTAATAATGCAGTAGTACACATGCAACCAAAACAAAGTAAATCCAGCTTTTTTAGCTCAAATCTGTTTGAATATGTTTACTATTAAAAGATTCTTCCCCCAGGGTGTCATTAATAAAGTTGCAATGAGTTTAAAACCCTGGCACCTAAGCACTTCCAAGTTTGCAAGCTTTTCAGAATAAGTTTACTACTTTTGGCTTGTTACGCTATCATGACTGGCACTCATCACCAAGCTGGAACGGGTCTGCCTGTGAGCAGGGAGATCAGCAGCGAGGTGAACGCAGGCAAGCAGAGCAGAAGAAAAAGCAAGAACATTATTTCTCTTTGAAACTAGTCAGAAAGTTGGGGAAAAGTGCAACTGATGGTGGGAAGATTTGGGACAATTCAAGTTTCTCACTAATTTTTAAAAAAAAGGCTATTTACAACAACAGCATATAAGATTAAAAACTATCAATTATTTTAAGTATGGTTCCAATCCATTAGGACTCAGTAACAAAAGTAGCTACTGTTAAAAATAACATGAGCTCCCACCAGACCGGGAATTTGGGAAGTAGAGGTGTAAAATGGAGGCTTAGTCATCAGTAAGGTTTTCAAAATGCTCCCAGCTCTGATAATTACTGCTCATCAACATGTAGCATTCTTAGAAACTCTCTGCTTATAATAGCCCTTTTTTTCTTTTATGTGAGGCTGCTTCTACATATCTGGTGGCAGAGCCACCCAAATTCAGCTGAAGTCTTACAGTCTTTCAGCAGAAACACCAGTGTAGCATAAAGAGAACATAGAAAACATTACGTAATGAAAATACTAAAAATGTGATTAATGCCCTGAATTGACAGGTTTGCGATTGAGGATAAAATACAACTGCTGAGAGCTCTCTACAAGAGGACTCCCAGGGGCCCCCCTGCCCTGCAGGGAGCGCCGCAGGCAGCAAACCCAGCTCCCTACCCTCTCCTCAGCCTCGCGCTCCCCCTCCCTTCAGCCCGGCCACGCACCGTGGCATCTCCCCTGCCCACCCAGACCCAGGCCACGAGGATGTGGCACAGTTCTCACTCTGAACCCACGTGCTGCCTCACAGCCCTCGCTCTTCCCTTCTGTCTGCTCCTGAAGGCTGCTCTGATGATAGGCTTAAGAAAGAAAGGGCTGGTAATCCTCTGACTAACTAATAAAACCACTTCAGGACATCGACACTGATCATTATACAGGGATTGGGATAGTCAAGAACAATATATGAAAAAACAAAGATTGTGCTGAGAAACAACCCTATTCTCCTTATTCCATCTGAGGTGAAGGACAGGGAACACAAGAACAAGCCTTGAACATTACACATTCAGTTGCAAGTTTCATTTATTTTTCATTAAATTTATTTTTCACTACATTTCTTCACATCCCTTTGGCTGATCCCACTTATCCTCCCACTTGCTAAGTCCAGGCATTTTCTAAGTCTTCACAGCCAGACAGTATCTAAATGCTTTTTGTTCCTTTTATGCATTTTACCATCCCACCATCATTCAGCCCCTCCTCATCTCATGTTCCTGCTGCCACAAAATCCTCTCATCTGCTCTGATAAAATGCCATCCTCCTCATGCACAGCTATTCCCATTTGGTCTCCATTCTTAACCAGACCAAACCACCGTCACATTTCCGTTTCGTTAGCACAAAAAGATACTAAATGTTGGCTCACTACAGAGATGTGAAAGACGTCTGCATCTACCAGTTTGATCCTCTGATAGTTTTATTTTTCCTTCAAATTCTCATAAAGTGGATCCCAACCTCCTCCTGTACTTCACCTATAGAGAGTAGAAGAACTGCTGCACTTCAACACATAGATCAAGAGTGATTTGGTTGCCTGATTTCCAGAAATACTGCAAGAGGAGACTTAGTTCTGGGGTCAAACTCTGGAAGGACTACTAACAGCAGAGTTATATTTTAAAAAAAAGAAAAAAAAGAAAAAAAAGAAAAAAGAAAAGGGCTGCAGTTATTGACTAGGTGAGAGATACAGAGCAGAGAATGAAATAAGAAACAAGATTTGGGAATAAAGAGTTACAAACATGCTTTCTCTTATACAGCTGGTAAACTCATTCTTCAGACTAACATTACAAAGGAATCTTTCGAGAGAAAACTCAAGTCATATCAGATTATAGAAACACTGCAGCAGTTGAAAAATATTATCACTTGATTTCACATGTATAGTGACCTGTTCCCTCACTTAGTTAACACTGTTCCTATCTGAATGCTTTTAAAGATTACTTGAAGATCAAATCCTAGAATTATTTCAACCTATAAAAGCTGTTGAAAGTCAAAATGAAATCTTGCATCTTTGTCTAATGCCTGTCGTTGCAACCAAGTTCATTTTAATGACCGCATGTCCAGGCAATACGTGGCACAGGGTTTGAAAAGGAAGGAGACTTATGTTTTAGTTGGCACTGGTACAGCATATGTCTTTAGCATAAAATTTATTAGCATTAATGGGCATTATGTAATTAAAGCACTGTGCTTTAATTCCCTGAGGGGTGGCAGGGTTTTTTTCATGTCCTATAAAATAGACAAATAACAAATGTGTGATTTTTCAAAGCTATTCAAAAAGTTCAAACTTGCATGTTCCTCCGTTAATCGTAATGGAGAAGGTGTAGCTGAACAAGATGGATCTGAAATTCTCAAAATGTCTTCCATGAAACTGCATGAAGGTTAATACTACAGGACCAGTCTTTTTAAGCATATGCTGTATAATTACAGTATTTTGCATACCACAAGCTCTTCAAAAAGTAATCATTAGACCATTGAAAAGTATAGATTTAAAAATATTTCTTTTTAGATTTAACATACCATACTTACTTGATACTAGCCTTATTCAGATGAGTCCAGTTTAATGAAGTGGCTTTAACAAGCAACTCAAACATTTGTTACTTGAGCCCTGGCATTTTCAATCCTGAATGCCAAGAATTTAGAATGCTTTGGGAATCCCATCACCTAACCTACTGCACTTCAGGGACAAGGGGTAGTCATTTATGTAGTTCTTTGGGTGCCTTTGAACATTGCAGGCTAAGGATGGGATGATTTTCAGAGCTACTGAAAAACTGCAGGATTTTTGCAGATTTCATCAGGATTGGTGCATGGTACCAATAAAGATCACACTATTACCTAGACCTGTATTGGAGTATTTAAGTGGGATTATTTTTCTTTACGACAGAAAATTAATTCAAAGCTACACTATGGAAAAAGACTGATGCACACAGGTTTAATATTTGAGTTTTCAGAGAAGGATCTTATCACTGCTTATCTGCAGCACTGAAAAATAAACCCAGAGCTCATTTTCTGGCAAATTTTTATTGTTTTATATGTCTGAATAATCTCACAAGAACAGCATGAAACAAAATACCATAGAACTATGTATTTATGATATTTAAATTATTGAAAATAAGGCTTATTCAAAGTATTGTGTCTCAGTTTAATATTCTGAATAATCTAATTTCACTCAGAGCTAAACGTGAAGCACAACATATTTTACCTGAAAATCCAAAGAATTAGTACAAAAACACTCAGACCTTTATAGTGACACTAGCGATTTTTCCTTGGGTAATGTCAAGACCAATTATCGGCTGACCTGTTGAGCATATCCTAAGCTATCACACAAAATCTTTTATTTCTTTGTCTTCTAGACAAATCACCACAGAGCTGCAGACCAGAAAATGAAGTGAACTGAGGGCAATTTGACCAACATCATCTGTGTCGATTCCCCAGAAGTCGATGAAATATGTTACCGGGTCTCCAAGGTACATCCCAGAGATTAGTTGGTTGTGCCATACAATTAGTAAATGATTAAAACAAGCTGTTTTCTTTGATTACATTAAGATACTTGCAGCAGTGAGAGCTATTACCTTCTACAGAAGAGTGTACCTTCCCAAATTATGTTGTTTATTAGCACTGCATTAACAATGTGCCACCTCAGCCAAATGATCAGGCAGCACAGTGGTCTCGGGTACAAGGAAAAGATTATTATGAAACTCCACCTACCTCATTTGGGCAAATCAAGTAAGTACATCCGAACCACACATTGCACAGAAATATTTGAAAGCTAGTTTTCATCTTGGACTTTTTGTGTATTTTGTGTCAAACCCATAAGCCTTCTTCAGAGGAATCAATAAGACAGGGTAGACACTGAATTAAACATATGAGTTTTTTAAATGGTTAAACATTTTCTTCTTTTCCTTTCATAAGAACAGGACCCCAGGTAAATGACGCCTTCTAATACAGCATATGAAAATCTCAATTATGGAAATCATTATTCTAGGCACTATGTGGCATTTTATATCCCCAGCAGGATGTTTTTCATCTCATCAAGAGTTTCCAAGGCTGTTTAGTGTTTCTGTATATGCAAAACATATTTAAGGGCCCCCAAAAAGATCTGCTAATTAAAAAAGCCTAGTCAAGTGGTCAGACAGACTGGAACTTGAGGATTATAGGTAAGAGGGATGAAATGAAGGCTTGGAAACTATAATTTCTCTTTCTGTGGTAGCAGCAGAAGCAGCTGTTATATACAAGGCAAATTAAAGATGTGGCTGACTAAGCCAGCAGTCTGGAAACAAGACATTGCAAAAACATAACAGCAAGTCATCTGCACCCCACTTTTAAAAAGCCAAAAGTGCTGACCATTTCTTTTCTCTCTCTCTTCCTGTTATTCTTATCTGTCACAAATATCCTCCAGCTGGTACCCTTCCAGCCCTTCATCACCAGTTCTAATTTCCCACCCCCGTCTTGGGGAGTTAATAGTAATTCCCAGGATCGTGGACAAGTGCTCCATAGTGGGAGTTGTCAGCAAACAAGAAAGGACACTTCTAAAAGAAGAGCAGGTGAAATAACACAGTTGCAGTTCTACTCATTTTTTTTTTTTTCATATAAGAGTTGTTCGTCAAACATGTAAAAACAATCTTCCCATACTGAGCAATATTTACCATTCCTTGAGAGCAGTTTCATCTGCCCAGTAAAATCAGCATCTAGGTACAGAAAGTTCTCTGATTAAAAACCAGACAGATTGCCACCACATTTTTTAGATACATTGGTTAAGTGTCTTATAATTGACTATTTTCAGAAAAAAACTTCTCTTTCTTCAGTTTCTAGCCTGTTTGCCCTGAATCTTTTTAAAATAAGTTAAAAATCACTGTGCCATGAACTAATGAGGCTGTATATTGTTTTCCGTATCAGAAAGTGATGAAAGATCTATGAATTATTGCAAAAATAAGTTACTTAACAATTAAAAACCAACAAAAACACTCAAAAATAACCCTTTGTCTTTCTTCAACAGCAGGTATGGACTTCCTGTTAGAAACAGAAGAAACATTAGTTGCCTTGCTTAGAGTTTTTAGGTCAAACAGTATTGCCAACCTAGAATTTGTCTCAATTTATATTAGCATAAACCTGTGGAGTATTTTTGATCTCAGTTTATGCATCATGAATGAACATGTTTTTCATGTTTCATATGTTTATTTGTACTCAAAACAAGCCCATCATTTCAGACTTGTGGTAGAGGCATTTTTTTAAGTGCTGCCATTTCAGTACTACTCTAATGATGTTATTAATAATGTTGCTGCACTGAAACATTGCATCTGATTTGAGGCACACTCAAGCCCTCTGCAAACAATTATTCATTAAATACATTTCAAAAATGTTTATGAGATACAATGAATCTTTAACAGACAAAATTGATACATGCAAATTAAGTGCCTTTTCTTATCAGAAATTAAGTTTAGGTGGCATGGGGCCTTTGTCTGATGCCTTTACATGAAACAAATCAATTGCCATTTTGCATTTTCATACAAGTCTAAGAATATGAGAGAACAGCAAAAGAATTCTAAAGGTTAAAACCCATATTCAGTACAGTCGTCCCCCTCCGTTAGAGTGGGTATTTGGGGAGGTTCTTTACATCTCCTCCCACACAGTTTCTCTGCTTCATAAGCAGAAGCCAGCTGCTGGTTCTTTAAAGTCGCACAGTTAGTTGACATTTACCATTACTTTATGGTTTCCATTCTATCTTAGCAAGGAAAAGAGGTAGAAAATTACTTTTAAAGCATGAAGATTAAATCTTTATATTTCTAATTCCCCCAAAACTGGAGGGGCCTGCAGTCAAGGTTTTTTGGTGGGGCATAAGGAAGGTACAAAAAGACAATGCTGTGCACCAGCACAGAGAATAGGACTAACGAGTCCTGGCTTTACCATTACTATTCTTTCTCCTGGAAAGCACCTCATTGCAACTCTTGACCAGCAGTGCTGATTTTGTTGTTTATTTCCCTTTCAATCTCAGTCTCTAAAAAATGTTGTGTAGAGCATCGATTACCTTTCTGACTCGACAAACTTGGCAGCATTATTTAGCAACTGCCATAAAAAGAAAAAAAAAGTCCCGCATATATACCTATAATACAGTGATTTGATTGTAGAGATGGGAGAAACAAGAAAGAGGTCTAGGACACGCCAGAAAACTTTACTTTTCCAGCGCAAGGAGAACATTAAACCCCGCTGAAACCTATACAAAGTAAGATATTAAGTCCTGCAAACAACTGCGTAGTGCACCCATGTGAAAGATTGCCATTATGGTGTAACTCCCCCCTCCAGACACACACTATGATATAGCCCTAACGTCCGACTTAGTTCCCAAATAAGCACACTGATACAGGTCTGTTTAAGGTTTGTCTTTCTGAAATTTATCTTGAAAAGAAACTCAATTATGAATTTTAAATATATGAAATTCTTACACGAAAGTACAGATACAAAATAGTAGTGTCACGGCCACTGTTTCAACAGTGGAATACACTTTCTAAAATTATTTTCAGATGAATAGGTATTTTGAATTCATAAAAAAGAAAATATAGTTAGAGATGGCTCTCCTCTAGGGCAAGTTCACACATGAAGGAATCAGGAAAACAGAGGCGATCTGATAAGCAAAATTCCCCCCCCCAAAATCAGGAAGTCAAAAAAGCCATACCTGTAGTTAACAGCCCACTAAAACCCTCAGTAAAACTAAGCTCAGAAGTCAGTCAGCTGATAATACTGTGTTTATTTAATGGACTTTTACAGAGCAGAAATCCAGAGTACATAGCCTTTTATCTGATGATATTTACCAACAAAGAGCTTTAAAAGAGGTCGCATTAACAGAATTGCTGTAGATAGGAAAAGGAACTTGGAACATGCAATTACTGGATGGCCCCAAACTTCATCTGATGTGTTTAAGAGCCACAGAAGAAAACCATCCGAGACAGCTCAGTACAGAGAGTGCCAGAAAATACCATAGTTTTTTTCTAGGTCTAGGTCAGGACATTTGAAGACATCCATGACTGCATATGATTTCTTTTTCCTAAATCAAGGCTTCCATGACTGAACATCATAGAGGCAGTTATAAAAGTCATACTGGCTCACAACATCTGCAGGAACTCAGTAGTGCAGCTGTTCACTGCACACATGTTAAACAGGCAGCACTAAAAACTGTAAAAACAGGTCAAAGCAAAACCAAAAAGGACCTGAAGTGAAGAATTTCACATAGATAACTGGAAAAAAAAAAAAATGTAGAAACAACCTTTTCTCCAGGCCAGCAAGCTGAAAGCTTTAAGAGAAAAGCAGTTTGCAGCAATCTACACACAATAGGTCTTGAGCATTACTTCCTTTTATTGTGTATTGCACTTATGGGGCACTAGATTTTTCCAAACAGTATCCAAAGCATACTTTCAAGTCCAGCCAACAAACATCTGAATGTCACAGCAGCCTTTCAAGAGAAAGCTACAGTGCTGTGAGTTTTTAAAGACAGACTGAAATATTTCAAAGAGATCAAATATACTCCAATGCTACCTCCTCTTGTTCCCCTGAATTAAAAATGAAGAGCAGCTTATCTGGAAAGCAGAATCTAATTAAAAGTGTTCTTTTCTAAAGAATAAAGGAGAAAAGCACCAATCTTTAAACATGGTGGAAACCCATCTGGAGATGGACAGCAATATCTGTTTCTTTTTGCAAAGTAATGATTCAGAAGCACACCCAAAAACACATTTAAGTGATGAACGTTAAAACCTTAAGTAGTAAAAAAGAGGTGCATCCTATGGGAGCATGATCCAACCTTTTTTTCCCAACTGATAGAAGCTTTAAAGAAAATCAGACATACCTGTGTTCAAGTACATAAAAAAAAAAATCTGTAATATCTTAGCATGCATGCTGAACTTTGAAAGACATTTTACTGATTTTGGTTAGAATTTGTACTTCGGAAGAGATGCTGTAATAGTTGACAATAAAGTTAAGCTAAAGTTTTGCATGTATTTGTATGAATGGAAGAAAGGGATTCAGATATATTAGATCGATTATTTTTTATTCTTCCATAAAGAGTCACTTTGGCTTTATGAACAGGAATTTTTCCTCACAGCTGTTTTTTTCTGTTTTGTATTTTTTAAAGCAGCTCTCACATTGTCAATGTTAGTTCTAGTTTTCACTATGTGTAAATAAAGCAAAATATTAAGTACATATACAAGCATGCAGACAGCAAGATGCTTCTTTGCAAGACTCAGTGGGAAAAATGCAAGAATTTTCCATTGCTCCAAACAGAGCTCTTCAGCCACAGCTACAGCACCTTTCTCGCCATACACGTACAGTTGTTTCACTTCATTGCTAAGGGCAAACTTTATATCATTATTATAGCTTTTTCTTTACTAGACAACATAAACAATGGATCTATGCATTACTGTTAAGACTGATGAGAAAAGAGTATCTCTTTCTCAGAGAGATAAAGAGATTTTTGAAATTTGTTATTCTGTGTTAGACTACAGAGAGGTATGTCTAAATTATTTTAATTTTATTTTGGGGAAAGGAGGTCATAGCAAAGGAAAGAGGAGCAGAAAAACTAGACAGCATGAGCACTTTCCAGATAGATAGTAGTCTGATCATTAAGACTTTCACATAGGGCATTGGAAACCCAGGTTTCCAGGCCCTTCTCCAACAACAACAGAGCTCTGACATTCCGGAGGTACACCAAAAACACCAGGCTATCAACCATTCTGGGACAGCAAGGGGTCTTTTTTCTTCTCCTCATGCAAAAGGCCTTCCCAGAAAAAGTCCATTTAAGAATACATTTCTTTAAAACATCTTGCATTTTCCGCACAGGGGGGGAAAAAAAAAAGATTAAATTTTCAACCAGATGTAGTTACAGTTTTGTATACATCTGCAATTGCAGGGAAAAACTCCTAACAGAATGACAAAAAACATTCTTTCTATAAAGTTCTAGTAATACCTTTAATCATATTACAAGCTTAATACATTACATTTATTTGTTAAATTAACACAGTTGGACTTTTAGATCAAACAGAGAAGAGAGAGAGAAGATTATGATCCAACAAAAGCATGTTATAAAAACACTGCTGTTCAAAACAGGCCAAATATTTTCTTGTGCTTGAACCCTAACAAAGGGGTTTTTCCCTAAGGCAGTTATTAGGTGTTTTGTCTTCATTTTTGTTACCTTTTTTTTTTTTTTAACGGTAACATCAGTTCTACTGCTTTGTTAAATACACTCTAATCTGTTCTTATTCCTGTGAATAGCAATTTTCTTAGGACACTTTTTTTTGGTATTAGTAACAGTTGCGATAGGATTGCTTTCTCTCAAGTTTGCATTTTACAGAAGACCACAAGCCTCAGAAGATCACTGTGTGGAAGAAACACACTGGGCCAAGCAATCATGTCGATATTACACAAAGCACAGCCCAGTTCAGTATTCTTTCTACTCTGAAGGAGTCTCACGTCAGGTAGTGGAAGCTAACTCACTTATTTCTTTGCTGTTAAATATTTTTTTTCCCAGCATCCCCCCTTTAAACACAACTCACATTTTAACATTCTGGAGAGATGCCTACTGCTGCCAAAGGGCCACAAAAGATGCAGCCATTCCACCACACTATGGAGAAAGAAGGGGGCTGGTTACGGGGACCCCCACACCTTCCCTTTCTCACGTAGCCAAGTAAACGCCATTATAATTGATGCAGTACACAGAACAGAAGAGAGTGCTAATTGGGTTTAAAAGCTATACGGTTGCAGCCTCATTTAGGAAATGCCACCAGGCTTGCTTGAACATTTAGTAATAAACCTAGACCACAAAGCAAAGTGAATGTTCAACTCTACATGCCCAGAAGGGAGAGAAGATCCTTTTCTCTGTACTCCTAAGCCCATGTTAGCCCCTCCAGTCTTTCTCCAACAAAGTTGGATTCTAGGAATCCAGGAATCATCATCTCCATTTTTCTTATCCTGAAGGCAGAGCTGTACACTGTTGACAGTTACTATAATCTTGATTACAAATTTCTATTACAATAATACATCAACATCACCCGAAATCAAAGCCCTGTTTTGCTATATCTTGTAAAAAAAAAAAATTTAAAAACAGTGCTGTTTTCAGGCTAAACAGATTAGAAAAATAGAAGTGGCCACACAGAGTTTGGGAACAGAAGAGAAATTCATGTTTGGTGTTCCTCTTCTGCCACAAGTGGCAGTTATAGATACTACCTGAGAAGCTTTCTGCCCTTGATCAACTGCTCACTAGAGCATTTAAAATCATTTAAATGATCTCTAGTGACAATTTAAAACAAGATAATCCACAACCAGTATATCCACAGCATTTAATGGAATAATTGGGTGTGGAAGGAATCCAGGATCAGCTCCCAAACCAGTCATGAATATGTTCAAGAAATTTGAACACATGCACATTCAACCATGGTAGAACATATTCTGAAACAATACCAAAAAGATGGGAACAACCACAACTAAAGTGTTCTTGCATGCTTTGTTTTTACTGAATCCAAGCTTTATTAAGCTTTTAGTGTCCTATAAAAACAGTCCCTGAAACAGTGGGAGAAACACCAGAACTGAACATCTAGAAACACTTCCATAGATGGGTTTTTCTTCTTCCCCTCTATATACACGCTGTAATCATGACTACAGTAAGGAAGTAGCATGATGAAAGTGAAGGGTCTAGAGAGCAAATCCTATAAGGAGCAGCTGAGGGAGCTGGAGTTGTTTAGCCTGGAGAAAAGGAGGCTCAGGGGAGACCTTATCACTCTCTACAACCACCTGAAAGGAGGTTGTAGTGAGGTGGGGGTCAGTCTCTTCTCCCAAGTAACAAGCAACAGGACAAGAGGAAACGGCCTCAAGTTGTGCCAGGGGAGGGTTAGATTGGATATTGGGAAAAATTTCTTCACCAAAAGGGTTGTCAAGCATTGGAACAGGCTGCCCAGGGAAGTGGTGGAGTCACCATCCCTGGAGGTATTGAAAAGACATGTAGATGTGGTGCTGCAGGACATGGTTTAGTGGTGGGCTTGGCAGTGTTAGGTTAATGGCTGGACTCGATGATCTTAAAGGTCTTTTCCAACTTAAACAATTCTATGATTATATGAATGGCAGGTTCAAATAATTGGCTAGGTTGCCTTATATGCTGCTTTAGATACTAGCTAATTCCCCCCTTACATGGGATTCGAGATGCCATTATTATATCCTCAAATCTAAGCTCTTCTTGCACTCACTTGAGCAATATGAATGCATTTAAAGACTGCAATCCATAATATAGTTTCCTTCATACGGTATATACACATCACTACAGCCACAGTGAAAGTATTTCAACAGATACAACACTATCAGATAGCCAAACCATATCCTTGCTGTCCAACAATTACAGCACCACTCCATACAGAACAGGAACATCTGGAATTCTGCTCTCATGAGGGCAGCTGGGACTGCACTGCTACATCAGGAAGTGAACTGTGCTCTCCTCAGGGTTTTAATTGTTACAGAATATACTCAGGGCTTTTAGCAGAAAAGTAGCAACCATTTTGTTTACTGAAAGAATTACTTGTGTACAAGGCATTTATTAGGAAAAAATTATCTAAGTGCATAATATGCTTGTATGACAGAGAAATTGTGCACTTTCACTCTGTATTTAAAATCCAGTTGTGCATGAAGAATAGTTCCCTTTCATTTCAGAAATTATTTCTTAAGTAGAAAAATAGCATTATACCTAAGACTGATTTTACCAAACCTGCCACTAAGAAGAGTTTTTTCACTAACTCCTGTTCTGATCTTATTGAAAAAACAGGTTGGGAAAATGCTAGCCATTACTTCTCTCAAGTTGTGCTTTGGTTTCACATTGCTCCTCCCAGAGGGTTTATGGCAACAAGTGCAAGAAAAATTACTCATTTCTCTTTAGCCAAACTCTTTTACATGACAGGGAAGTGACCACTTGCAACCTTGATTCATATCAGGTAAATGAAGCCAGGTGAAATTAACTTCTTACCATAACAGCTGTCATGCCCTCTCTAGCTTTTTCCAACACGCATGCACATCTTCACCCTTTTTTTCTCTTCTGTGCAGGTAAATCACAGGACTGTGGCTCATTAAATATTACATTAATGCTCATTTGGCTTCACAGGACCGTAGCCACTAGATACTACTCAAATACTATCTGTCTGTTCTGTGTGAAGTACATGCACACCATCCTAGCATCTCCAAATGCTCTTAACTAAATTGTTAGTTAATCCTTGAGCTTTTTTGTTTATTCGTATTTATTTTTCCACTTTTCAGCAACTGATTAATTTTTCTACTGATTATGCTGTTACAACAGTTTTCAGAGTACAGAAAAGGTGGAGATGTAACGTTACTTTAAAGACCATAAATCCTTCTTCCATTCAGAGTCTTTGAAGCAGTATCAGTAATAATAGTACAGTTAAGAGACCAATATCGGTCCGTCTCCATGGAGTATATATTTTCTGATCTTGAGGGCACAAGTTATACTGATAAAGAAATCAGAATACTACTTCTGTGCTATTCAAGCTGACAGTTTCAAATCTGTTAACAACTTAATATAGGAAAACATATGACAATTTCTGAAATATTCTATTCAATATTTTTAATTTCAAAGTTTCTTCTATTCTTAAAAATCATCTGATACTTAAGCCCAATCCCTCTGAGCATTATGAAGAACATTAAGGCCAAGTAAGTGGGGGAAGGTGACAAATACACTGCAAGTTTTTCTAACATTTCCCCTAAATTGCCTACTAGAACATGTTGCAACTTAATGACCTGAAGATTATGGCTATAATATTAAAACACTGGTCTTTTCTTTCAAAGTCTGTGACCCCTCACAGGTATTAGCAATTTGGTTTGTGAGCAGCTGTTACAATACTCCTAAGCACTTCCTGACTCTTACTATTCTTACAAACACTTCCACTAACTTGAAGGAGATTCCAGCATAGGTGATTAAGCTCTAGGTAAATTTTAGTTTTCTATGGGTTTCAAGAACAAGGGGAAAGAATTCCTAGCCTGCCAGGCCAAGCTTTTGTGACAAGGGTGCTGGGGGGGGATCATTATTTTTCGAAAGCCACACGCAAAATTGTAAGAATTTTGAAAGTAGATAGTCCCCTTCAACACTATTTTAAGCAATCGACATATGTAAATTCTACATTTACAGTAGAAGCATTTCCTGTCATTTTTATCTTGCATGGAAAGACATAATAGAAATTAAAGACGCAAAGGTTTAATCAAAATTCACACTTGTAGGTTGCACATCTGTGTAAATAGTACATGATAAACCTATGAGCTCTGTGCGCAGACACACACAAGTCTGTTTGCAAAACACTGAATTTGGAAAGTTCAGCACAAAAAGTCAGAGGCTTCTAGTTATGTGAACTACTGTTTATTTCAATAGTGGGTACATAAGAGGTTGTTTTAATCACTGTGACTAGCCATAGCAAGTAAGTGCAGTCACACTAAGCCAAAGGATTTCATAAGTAATGATTCCTTTGAGATAGCAAGGAAAAAAATGTACAGTAGGAACTGAAAATAAAAGGAATCTCATTTCTGTTTGTGTGATTTCTGTTGCACTATCAAGCAGAAAGACAAACTGTAACAAAAATGAGGTATTAGTACATTGTCAGGGCAGTGAAAGAAGAAACTAGCAACAAATATACGAAGAGGAAATAAAGGGAAGCCAGGTTCTCTCAATACTTGTATATCCCAAGACCCAAAATTTTTATATTTTACTCATGACACCTCCAAATAATGATAAGAAAGAAAATTATGATTTCTACAAGGCAGAAGCTAGAAGTGGTGCAGTTCCCCAACATACTCCAAGGTTATATCTGTTGCATTTGCTGTCAAAAGTTGAGAAAACTTAACCTTCCGAAATTTATAACGTACAGGCATAATTTCTAGTTAAAATTCTTGGATTCTTGGACTGCCTGACAAAGAAACTTTATTTAGAGTCACTAAACACTTCTTTGAAGAATCCCCTCTGCCCCCTGCCAATATTAAGAAGTACTGATTATAATAGCCACGCATAGCGGTTTAAGCAAAATCTTTCTTCAGTAATATTCAGAAGGGAATAAACACAGACAATTGCTTTCACTGGGCCAATGTACCTTTTTGCATTTTATTGACTGTTCTGATCAAGATTCCTTCCAAAACCAAAGCAGTCATAAGATTTCTTTTTGCACATTCTAGTACCAGATTTTGGAAGAACCTGAGTTGTTATATGAATGCACAGATCAGCAGAAAGCCATTTTGATGATCACAGATTTGAAAGACTCTGCTTCAGAGAGGTAGCTACACGTGACAGATACCAGATAATTCTCAATAAATAACTTCTGCTAAGATCCAAAGTTTTAGGTTAATGCGGTAGCTTTATTTTTCTTCTCTCTTTACCTTCAGTATAAAGTAGATCCATGTCATATGTTCTAGCAGAAAAATATGCATTGAATTTTAGGTATTGATTTGTTTTTAAGTGAGAAAAGGCAGGCAGACATACACGCACACATTTACCACGCTTCGAATGCGAGACTTGTACTATAAAGAGAGAGCCTTTCTGAAACCTCCTACCTATCCCTTTAGCAACTATTACTATTTAGTTTTCATTTATTCACAGAACAGAAGTTGGATTTAAACTTTGTTAGTACCGCGTGAATATTTTGAAAGAGTCCATCCACTTAGCCAAAACTGGAAACATATAGTATATACATGGTATAGTACCAGACTTATATACAATGAACCAGTTTAAAGGGGGAAAAAAAAAGCCCAAGTGCAATTTACAAAGGCTTCATTCTTTTGTTTGCATTCTATCAGTATAAAGAAATAATGCAACTATTACAACAGTCTCCTGCTAGAAATGGCAGAGCACTTTAAATAAGTTTCACTTACACAGCATTTCTTCTCCTCTTTTGAAATACATGCTTAAAAAAAGCTTCACAATTAACATTGTACACATTTTGCAAGGTTCTCAAAGACCAGGAGCTGTTTCTGGAAAGACTGACTCCAATTCGGCAAACAATTACAGCATACATTACACTAAGGTGCATTAAATGTTTGGCTTCTGTGAGGGTGTGGAAACGTGCTTACCCACAGTTAAGTTCAATAAGCAAAACAAAGTCAGTTATAATGTAAAATGGGGTAAAAGAAAAAAAAAAAAGAAAAAATAAAAAGGAGAGCTAGGGAAAGGACAACAAGTCTAAAAGGCAGAGAACATTACAACAGCTGAGTGGAAACAAATGAGATATTATAACCAGGATGCAGTCACAGGACTATGTGTAACTCTGTTACAGCTAAACACCAATAGCTGCTGGTGAAATTAGTTCTGTGTGCTACTTTAGTAAAAGTATAAAGAAGCATATTCAAAAGCCAATGAGCACAAAGAAAACATAGTCATGACTATTCACAATTGCGAATTCTGTACTGAATGTGTGAACGGGACATGAGTTAGGCAAAACACAAGCAGCCTCCCTTTGCCTGGGATCTTTGTAGTGACACAAGCCAAGCAATCTAAACAAAATGTCTGTCTGTGCGAGGAGGAGGGGAAGAAATAAAACCCCACAAAAACAAAAACTGCTTTCGTCATGGAAGAATGGTAACTTTGGACAACATTTGGCACCACAAGTTCAAAGGGCTATTTTATCTGCATTGTAAGTACAGACTCAGAGATTTTACAGTATTCCTGTCTCCACGCTATTGCTTTTTGTGCCATTAATGGCATTTAAATTATAGACCTGCTGCAGCCATGTAGTCAAAACACCACATCACCCGATGAGACACTGTATTATAATGTCAGTGTGTGTTTTAACTGTTCTTTCATATACTGTACTTCTCATCAATCACCCTCTTTCTCTGCCAAAGAATAGATACAAGAGACAAGCCTATCTTTAGACTCCACTGAAATTTCTTACTCAGACGGCTGTAATACTTCATTCATCATATAGCCAAGACTCCTCTTTACACCAACAAAATTTTTAGAGGTACAAATAGTAGAGAGCCAGATAAAAAAAAAACATTCATGAAGAATTTAAAATGAGAATATAGGATATGGTTAGGGAGTCAGATAGTTTGTTTAAAGCACATTATTTCTAACTTCTAAACTAGATCAGGTGGGATTTTTTTTCTTTTGTTTTTTAAATATTAGGCATTTTGTTTCCACTTTCAGTAAAATATTCCAGATTACTGAAACACTTTTGGTTTTAGTTTTGTTTCTACCTGTAGAAGCAGGTATTTATTGACCTGTACATATGTACAGTTATTCACAATAACAAATATTGATTAAATAACAATTTTCACTTTGACAGCCTCTTAAAAGAGAATACATTCAAATTTCTAAACAATTGTGTGACAAAATCTGAGACATTTCTTCTTCTAAATTATTCTAACAAAGTTAAACTAGCCATATGAAGTCACTAACAGAGCTAGATACTGAATCCAGATTTTTGGCCTGCATTGAAAACTTTTTTTCCCATCTCAAAAGCCCAAAGAAAGCTGCTTCAAGGTCACAAAACTGCTTTTTGGGGGGGTCTGCTCCTATAAGCTGGTCTGCTGCTCGCAGCCCTCAAACAGCCAGCTCCACCTAAGATGAAAGGATTTATTTATCTAAGGAAGAGTTTTCAAGATTTCATGGTTTCCTATTTTCTGCAATGTAAAGTATGTACTGTTCATCAGTCTGAACACTCAGACCCTCAAGTTAGTGTTTCAAGGTTTTCATACTAAGAAAAAAAAATCACATTATGACATTAGTCAGCTAGTTTTATTCTGTACTGCCTTATTTCTTATTTCTAATGCCATATGCAAAATAACTAATTTTTGCTTATTAAAAGGCATAGTCTCAACTCAGAAGAGCTAAATATCAGGAATCCATGAAGTTTTTTGAGCATGTTCTAAACTTGCCAGGATTATCTAGGGCAACTGAATATATTCAACAGTTCAGCTAAACTTTTAAAATTGTTTCCACTGGCGGGGCAGGGCGG